>NC_044201.1:710775-830775 GCF_900880675.1 Sparus aurata | reverse complement strand
CAGAAAGCATAAATAGCAGGGCACACACATAACTCTTATAACTAGAGCTCAAAGGACAAAATAATACAATAAAATACTAGAATACATATTGTGTAGAATTGCTCTGTTCAGATTTGGTGAAAAGATTCTCGTCACCTAAAATTCTAAAGGAGAACTTGAATATCCCGGCTGACTGGGCAGAGGTGTGATCAACTGAAACCCAGCTGTTGTAAACTGACGGCTTCTTGCCTGTTGGCTTTGATCACATAAACTGTCCTGCGACTGGTTCATTTGTCCCAGGGAGACAGCTGTCAGTCAAACTAATGTGGGGCATGTCTCAGTGCAAGTCTCTTATTCGTGATGTTCTATAAAAAAAAAAAAACGACTAGCCACAGGATGTGTGATCCAATCATTTGGTAACCATGGTAACACATATGCAGTTATTTTCCCTGGTTCTTCAGAGTGATCAGGGCTTCAACAGCTTGTGTTGAAGTAATGTTGCAGGCCAGCGTCCTTCTGCTCATGTATGACATCATGTTTCATTGAGGCTTTTTAAGACAGAGACAGAGATTAGGATTTGATGGACCGATCTGAACAACTTAAATACATACAACATCAAACTTAGGTCCAGGTTTGTCCAGTGCTATGAATTCAGTGGTATTTACATTTCGCAGTTAGGTGTTGAGTTGCTACAGGTTGCTTCCATGCTGACACTGATGCATGGTGATTGTGCCTTGTGTACAATGACATGGACTCTGTCAAACAGATAAGTCTTACTTACCATTGAAATGCCAAATATGTGACGGAGAGTGTGGCCCTGGGATTCTCTGAGTGAGTGAGTGAGTGAGTGAGTGAATGTGTCAGTCAGGGAACACTACGGCCTTATAGAGCCACCAACATGAGACATTTTGTAAGCTGTGTGTTTATTTGTTGTACGGGACTCTTAAATATATCAGGATCTGCTGATTCTTGCTTGAATAGGAGATAACATGAATATAATGTGTATATATAAATAAAAGGTAAAGTACTTTTTACTATGTAATAAATATAATGTGAAGAAAATACTCATTCTATTGTGTGTTTTTAATTTTTCATGTTCTAGATTAAGAAGGTAAGTAGGTGGGCAGATTGGTGGCTGAACGAGCTGAATATTAAAGGAGCACTCTAGTTTTGGGGAAGAAATTCAAACTCAATATTTAAAATAATAAGGAGGTATAATACAAAGTCAGAAATATATATTTTTTCCATCAGTGAATAAACAAGCTTTTTTCAGAGGAAAATCTAAGTCTTAAAAAATTAACATCACAGACAGTGTGAAGAAACAACAGTGTTGATGTTCTGTCAAAGACATCTATCTTCTGTGGTACAAAGATGTCTACTGAAGTTTGCATGCTAACCAGCTAGCTATGGGCATAGAATACTGCCATAAATCGCGCTCTTTATGTGAGACTCACATAAAACATCCGCGTGCACAAATCAAACATCCGCGCGCGCATTTTTGTTTTTTCCCCGAGCGCTTTTCCAAGCACTCGCGAGCTATTTTTCATCCTGCATCTCTGCCATCTATTGTGGCCTGCCAGGAAAAAAACAGCTCGAGCGTGCGCAGAGTCCACTCGTAATACTTTCCCCTGGTCGCAGCGAGCAGTCTGCACGCGCGCTCTCCTCGCTCAGAAAACCTCCCCCTTCTCGCGCGCAAGTGATTTTTTTTAGTGGGCGGTTTTTATGAGTAAGGGGGCGGGCCTTGGGGGCATGCCAATCACCATTGTAACCCCGAATAATTAGTTGAGCGTCTTCGCCAGTCGGACAGTAGGGTACGGCAACACCACTAGGAGAAACGGGACAAAACACACAGCCCTGAATGCCTGAATGACAAGTATTGTGATTTGGTGTCTTGACTTGAATGTTTGCAAAATGTCACACAGAGCAATGAACTTCAGTATGTTTGTCTGAGTGCTGTCTTTTCTTTCCTCCATCGTTTACATGCTGATCATTTTTTGTAACTTGGACCCTGTTGCACACAGACATTTTTTAATTTGGTAAAACTGTTTTGTTCATATTCTCGATCTAGGCTACTTCTTTCTCCCTGAAATTATAAACGTAATATTTAAAAAAATAAAAAAATAAAAATATTAAACGTAATAACAATAATAATAAAGATAGAAGGCCTGTAGTTAATAATAGGCGTCAGCAACTTTCGATATGAGGGCAGCACATAAGCCTAAGTCCAGATGCAGATGTGTGTCAATATAGTAGGCTATTTCTCTATATGGGAGAGGCTTTTATTTAATTCTGAACAAATCTTATGCTCAGCAAAGATGGAAACATATAATATGATCAACTCATTATTACTGTTTAAAAGAGTTATAGAGAGAAAGAGCCGGATCTGGAGCACACATTCATTTAAGTTTACTAGCGATTAAACTTATAAATAAATGTGTTGCTCTGGCCACAGACTGTATCCATACAGGCTCCAGCTCATTACTTGGGTCAGTTCGAGCTCTCAATGGTCAGGCTCGAACAACTCTGTCCAAACGTGCTGGGTTAAGAAAAAAAAACAGGTGCTAACAGGCAGCGAGTGCTGTCAGCAAAACACAGCGACATGTTTCCAAACATAAATCAGCATTTCATTAAGAACATGCAGCCAAGCAGCGATTTGGATCAAAAACATTAATAACCTCGAAACAGATCCGGATTCTAATTGAGGCTGGCTTTTATTTACAGACCTGCTCCAGTAGGAGACAGCGTCGCAGACTGGGATCAGTATTTGAGTGTACGCTGCTGACCAAATTGCAATTCTCTTAGCATTAAAGAGGGTGGGAGAAGTGACGGCAAATAAACTACTCGTTCGTGCATTACAACAGGACCAGGCACTGAGATTTCATATTGTTTAGCCCAATCAGGGTAAAAACATACAGTTCATGCAGTAAATAGGGCAACAACAAAAAAAAGACGAGTTAGGCAAAGATGGCCATGGACACTCTTTTCAAGAGACACAAGATTGATGTGCAGAATAAGAAATAATGTAAAAATGATGAGACTGTCGTACAGCAGGTGGCGGTATGCACCTGACAATTGTTCGTGTTCCGCCTGTTCCGTCAGTAACCATGGCCGACTGCAAGGAGGTAACGTTAATTTCGTATCTAAGAAAAGCATAGCTTGCCGTATCATTTACTTTGATTGACAGACAATACAGATACTTTAATACATTTGAGACAAACTGATTGTAAAAATGGGCTGTACAAATGAAATTGCCTTGCCTTTTAATGACTACACAAAAACGTACACAAAATCTTCACCAGACAAAAATAATATGCGGTTGTTATTATTATCACTGGTTGATGTCATTTGATTTAGCATTTCTAAACAAAAGTTGCGTTGGCTTCACAATATCTTTTCAGCTTTTCCCACGTGAGAGTCTTTGAAAATCCTACATGTCAGCTGTCTGTGTGAATGGACAGTACATGATTGATAATATCTATTGTCAAACAGCTACAGAAAGAAATCTGGCAGCGACTGTATGAACAAGTAAAGAGATTGAGAAGAACGGCTGACTGTTTTACTAACTTCAAGTGTCACTGTCTTTTTTAACACTATTTGTCTTATCTCTGCTTAATGAAGAAAAATAGACTTATACAGCGTTTAACCACTGTTAACCGTTATGTCACAAGCAACTCTGGCTTCAACTCTCTGCTCGCCTCCATATCTGCTCTGCTCACAGTTTTTCAGACAGAGCAGCTGATTTCAAAAACTCGAAGGACAGAAAGGGAAAAAACTTAATGTAACTACATTAATATCAAAGCCTCTAAAATGATGAATACAGCTAATATAATTGACTTAGAACAACAGAAGGAGGATAAATACAATGGTTCAGTTTAACCAGGATAAATATCCACATTATCTGTATTTTCAAATTCACCATGCTTATGAATAAAAATAATCTTATTAAAATAATAGATGTAGTTTAAGGGACAGTATATGTATAACGACTTCTGTTTGTGTTTCTGTTGTATGTCTTAAGTCTGATAATAGTCCTGATGATGTCATTGTGCGTCATAGTGATGTCATCGGGGTTTTTAAATGGAGAGTCTAAACTACAAACTATGATGCATAGTTAAGAGGAAGCTGACACATACCAGACAAGAAGGATCGAATGTTTTAAGAGCCCAACTCTTACTGGTGGCTAAAGTCGGAAAATTATTTTTTGTTGTTTTGACACACAAAGGTAATTGAGCATCTAACAGTGAAAGTGTCATTGAGAGAGTAGCAGGCAGGTGGAGTTCTAAGTTCTTCACACCCTATTCTTTCAAACAAACACAGTAATTATTTACTTGTTCCAGCAGTGCTACTCCTTGACATAAGTCAGAACGGATATTATGGAATAATTTTGGTTCAATGTGTGGGTCAACCACATTGCCTTGACCTGGGCACCTACCCCCTGTGGATAGCATGTGGCTGGTTGGGCTTCCACATAGCAAGGTAACCTATTTATAAATGTTATGAAACTAAAATATACATTAAATAATATTAAAATATATCACAACTACCCTAGGGTACATATCACAACAACTACTTCATGTTATCTTGAAGTTACAGGTTAAATGAGGAAACTATAAACAGCTAAAAATAATTGTGTGTGTGTGTGCGGGGGGGGGGGTTAATGTAGGCAATAGCTTAGTTTTTTCCTGTATTCATGCTCAAGCATGTAGACCTTTTAAAGGTTTTTTTTTTTCTTTTTAATATTACGTTTATAATTCTCAGGGAGAAACAAGTAGCCTAGATCGAGAATATGAACAAAACAGTTTTACCAAAATAAAAAAATGTATGTGGGCAACAGGGTCCAAGTTACAAAAAATGATCAGCATTTTATCAGAGTAATGTCAATGATGGAGGAAAGAAAAGACAGCACTCAGACAAACATACTGATTGAAACATACTCATTGGAAAGTTTTCTGAGCGAGGAGAGGAGAGGAGAGGAGAGGAGAGTTTTGTGAAAGTATTGCGAGCAGACTGCGCACGCTCGAGCTGTTTTTCTCCTGGCAGGCCACAATATTGCTCCAGGGGGCAGAGTTGCAGGATAAAAAATAGCTTGCGAGTGCTTGGAAAAGTGCTTGGGGAAAAAAAATGCGCGCGAGTCTCAATGTGCAATTTATGGCAGTATTCTATGCCCATAGCTAGCCCCCGTCTGACCTACTTGACACCGATTTTCTTTACTTAACAGAAAAATACAACCGTACACCGTATGAATTCAAGTTTCTCTCTTTTACTGAACTCAGAAAAGCTTCATCTCCTGTTGACCCTCCTGTTGTCTTAACATTCTGTATACGCCCCTCGTCCTCTGGGTGAAAAAATGACCCGCTCTCACCGAAGATCTAAAATAAAGCAATTTCATTTCATTTTAATGCCAAATCTATTTAGCATTTTTGTTGTAACACAGCTCATATGTTTTCTTCACTAATGAAAAATAGATTTTATTGTTATTATTTGTAGTGTGTTGGATGCATAGTTGGTGGAGTGATTAAGAGCGCATGCCACATACGCAGGTGGCCCCGGTTTGACTCCTGGGTGGGAACCTTTGCTGCATGTCACAACCCCCTGACATTTCTTGTCTACTGTTGGGAATCGATATTAATTAAAATATTATTATTAATTAATACAATTATTATAGTTAATTAATGAAACGTAGGTAACTGTGGGTTAGTGCTGGGCGATATGGCCTAAAAATTTAATCTCCAAATTTTTCACACCAAATTCGATTCGCGATTTTTTTAGAGAGGAAAAATCCTTCTCTAAAATAAACTTCAAATGACAAAGAAATGATTTAAAGTATTGCATTTATTTTAATGCTTTTATTTTAAACAAATTTGCCCTGCCATTGTAAACAGTGCACCTCTGAACTCACTTGAGGTGATTTTTGATAAATGGTTTTGTATACATAAATGTAACATGTCAGATTGCTTGCTATTATAAAAACAGATCAGTTTCCATATTGGTATTGATAAAGTGTTAACATAACTTTCATAAATACTTTATTTTGCAAAAGGTGCCTTTTGTTTACAAAAAAGTATTTTATATCCCTGAAGTATGGTGGCCCTGAGGGGCAAACAACAACGAAAAAAAAGAAAAACACAACGACATTTACAAAAACACAACCAAAAAATTTACAAAAACACAACAACATTAACTTCTACCGGAAAAGATAGGTACCTTCTATGACACGGATCAATGCTGACTGGGAGAAAGCACGTCCGTATTTTTAACAGGTGGGAAGGGCTACTTTACGTCACACCCGGTAGTTCAGGGCTCGGATGTAAAATTGGGTACCGCCTAAGAAGTTATCAAGGATTATTTTGATGCAGACATATCAACTGACTGTCAACCTTAATAGCATAACAATGAGTGTTCGCACTTTGAAGACACGTTTAGCAGAAGTAGGGTTGTATAACTGTGTTCAAGCAAGCCGTGGTTCGCATTTGCTTGGTCAAATCAGCCGCATGTTTTTTTCTAGTGCACGAATCTACTAACATTTATGGTAATTGTAGTGAAACTGCTCTGAAGAGCTGCTGGTAGTGACTGTGGGTCAGACTGCAGTCTCACAGCAGACCCATGAAAATTATGATAATTTTACAGGAATTATTCCCGGTAATAAACTGAAGGTATCACGAAGGTATGCTTACAGATTTCAAATTAAAGTACGACGTGAGGAAAAAAAAACAAAGTTTGGACTTAAGTTGCATAATATGAAGTACTTTTACGGTGTACTTTTCGAGTAATCCTGTGTCAAAATGAGGACGCAGTTCAGTTTCCTTTCCAGATTACCTCTCTGTATGATTTAATTAACATTATGTATCATGTAACAGTCACATAAGCACAATGAATATCATTTGAGCTCATCTGTGTCCTCATTCCCCTGCTTTACCTGCTTTCTCCCATCCCTGGGACCCGTAACACCTGCATGGACGGCAAGTCATTAAAAATTTACACTGCACTTCCATCATATTGTGAAATCATTATTAATAAAAGCTAATGATTTCAAAGTGATAGATGTACAACATTATTTTAAAGTGTATGTTATTATTGGTGTATTATGAATGTATAATCATTACAAAACCTCCCTCTCAGCCCCATGTGGGGGGTTGGTGTATGTCTTTTTTGGCTTTTTCCTCAAGCTTTGGTCCTCACCAAGCCTCACCAAGCCTCACCAATCTTTGGTCCTCACCAAAGCTTGTCAACTATCACCTCATATGTCCGCATCAAAATACTCCTTGATAACTTCTTTGATGGTACCCATTTTTACATCCGAGTCATGAACTACCGGGTGTGGCGTAAAGCAGCCCTTCCCACAAAAGACGGACGTGCTTTCGTCCAATCAACCAATTGTGTTTTTGTCAATGTCAGACTACAGGAAACACCGGGCATGACTTGGTGAAGTCATGCGAGAACACGGATCCCGAGGTGATGATTCAGATTCAACTGAATCAATATACCTGGGATTCAAAAATGGCAGCATTAAATTTGTCAAAACCAAGGAGATCACTACACATGCGCAAGTTTGAACAAAGATGGCGGTTACGTCGTCTTTGGTTTCGTGTGCAGTTTGATTGCACGCAAGGTGAATTTAGAGGGATAATACCCACAGTTCCAAAAAGCTAATCGTGCTATCGAGAGGAATTTACCTCTGAAGTCTATAAAGGAGACATCGCTAGACACACGTGTCTTATGTTATGGCAGTGTTGCTAACTATAAGTTTCAGACTATAACAGCTCGCTCATAAGACTTTGTGTGTGAGTGTGTGTGTGTGTGAGTTAGTAAAAGGAAAGAAGCTAAGCAGGCGCTTAGCAGACAACAAAGGATGACACAACAACCATGTGGTGCACAGCGGTCGTCACTCCCTCAAACAATGGCCGGCAAGCGAATCGATGTTTGTTATCACCCACTGATTGAGCCGGAATACAACGTACTGTGATCACACACGGCGGTAAGACTATAAAAGCTATCCGCTGAGTGGATTAGCCTGAATGAGATCCTAGCGAGCATAATAACACAGTTAGCAAACAGTACAGTAAACCATAAATAGGAATCGGCAGTCCCTTCACACAAAACATAAGCACAACAAAAGCACGCTATATACTATCTGTTTCTGCCCAAACAAAAGCCTCTTACTTGGGTCAATCGTTGTCCCGTCTGACTCGAAACTCCAACTCGTTTTGGATACGAGCGCGTGGTCAGCTGTAGCGTGCTAAAAGCTGACGAAGGCAGGCAGATTTCACGCAGATATCACAGATATCATGTCGACCTGATGGAAGGACCGGACCTCGGTGGATTCTGTCTCTTTCTGAAGATAACCTCTTCCTTCTGCAGGCGGTGAGGAACGACTGGGTTGTGCAGTGTTCCTCTATGGATCCAAAACAATAATGACAAATTTTCGAACAAAAACAGAGAGTAAAAAAAAAACAGTCTCTGTCTCATCCAGCAAGGAGGGAACTGAAGCTTAGCTCAAGAAAAATGAAAAACATTTCTCAAGGTACACCTGTACGGTAGCAGTTGCATGAAACAGGAGTCTCTTCACAACATACTTGTACCTTGAGTTACAGTCATTCACACCTTTTGGGCCTTGGCCCTGTTCCTCTGTTCTGCAACTCCTCATGTTGATAAGGCCCTAGTAGTTAGGCTTTTGATTTCTCCTAGAGGACTTCTCTTTGTTTGAGCCATATGGCATTGAGGCCCAACACTACTGTCAAATGAGTATGTGCCTAAAAAAAACAAGTCTGAAAAAAAAAGGCCTGAAGACAATCTCTGTCCCCAAGTGGTGTACAGCTTCCATGGAAATATAAATAAAAGCAATATTTCCCGTTTTCTAATGTTGGGGTCACTTTAGGAAAATTCATTAAATATAAACAACATTTAAGGCATTTTCTCTGCTGTTTTGACCCCGAAGACAACAGAAGGGTTAAATCATCGTAATACGCGGTTCATTCAAACTCAACAAAACAATCAGCTCTGGTTCAGTCAAAAAAAATCCTCTATTCAGAATAAGTTTTGAAAATGTTCCACTGTAAATCACCTCTGTACTGTATCCTGTATTCAGACTGACCCAGTGGTGGTTCTAGACCAGTTGTAATAGGGGGGCCAGGTTGGGGCCGGCTTTTTTGTTAGGGGGCACATACAACCCTGGAAAAAAAGATAAGTCCCTCATTCAGACATAACAGTGTTTACAATTTCAGCAATTTTGATTGGGTAGTAAACTGCTGAGACACTTTATTTCTGCCTTTCCCTTCAAAACAAAATCATTGCAAGAAATCTGTCTTTGTATTACTGATGCAGACTCCCTGTCGGGGGGGGGCCACAGGGGGGTCCAGACTCAGAGTTACAGGGGCACTGGCCCCTGTTGGCCCCCCCCTAAAACTGACCCTGGACTGACCTCCATCACTCTCAGAGGCTGTCTATATGTGTTCATTGGGAGGCTGCTGAACCCTGTCGACCAGGACAATTCCCCCTGTGGATAGAAGTTGTGGCCCAGACAGACGCCAGTCAGATATCAGGCCAATTAGATCCATGGCTAACTGAGCTAACCCCAGGTAGTTGCTACAGCAAATGGTGTATTAAGCAGCTTTTGGCCACCAACAGTTTTGGAGCTAACCTTCATATTCTGGCCACAAATTACACCTTCAATTATATGCACATCAGACAATTGACCTACAGTAAGGATGGACACAACTCTTACTTGGGTCATATTTTTGATGACCCAAACATTAGAAAAAGCACTCATCAATCCCCAGCAGTCACGACTACATTATTACAAGTTGCAACAGCGAAGCGGTCTTTGCACAGAGGTAGCATCCCAACCATCCACGATATAGTCACAAAACTTTACAGGTGAGCACTTGAGATCAAATTGAAGGACTAGTTATAGATGGCTTCGGTTCGACCCATGAGTAGTTGGTACTAATGTAATAATGTAGTAATGACTTCTGAGTACTCATGGGTCTGAATGAAACATGCTGGCAGTAAAAAAACAATACGGCTATGTTGTCTTGGCCGGCACATATTAGATAAATAAACATTTCTTGAAAACTTGGTTTACCAGTGGGGTTCTCTCTCAGTAGTAGCCATGACTGCATGTTTCACTATTAGTACAGTATATAAGAACATATCACTATACAGTGTCCTTTCAATATAATGCACTAAAAACTACTAGACATTTCTGCTATATTCCTATTCCTATATATCTTACATAAGTGCAATCTCTAAGAAAGAAATTCTCTCTCTCTAAGAAATTGTGACAGGTGTGTTGTAATGAAAACGATTGGTGTGCATGGATAAAATAATTTTTTTCTGGATTATGAAGAAGGATTACCAAGATACTCAAAGACTATGATGTATGACAGGTTGTAGGTCTTTGGTTTAAACTTAAGCCAGGTGGCTTTTTTTTTAGGCGTTTAGCGAAGGCGAACATTTTTGAGCCATAGGACGAGGGGAGTATACAGTAGCCACCTTTTGCTTTGATGACAGCTTTCCTCATTATTTGCATTCTCTCAATCAGCTTCATGAGGTCGTCACCTGGAATGGTTTTCCAACAGTCATGAAGGAGTTCCCAGAGGTGCTGAGCACTTGTTGGTTGCTTTGCCTTCACTCTCTGATCCAACTCACCCCAAACCATCTCAGTTGGGTTTAGATTGGATGATTGTGGAGGCCAGGTCATCTGACACAACACTCCATCACTCTCCTTCATGGTCAGTTAGCCATTACAAAGCCTGGAGGTGTGTTTGGGGTCATTGTCCTGTTGACAAACAAATGAGGGTCCCACTAAGCACAAACCAGATGGGATGGCATGTCACTGCAGAATGCTGTGGTAGCCATGCTGGTTAAGTGTGCCTTGAATTTTGAATACATCACCAACAGTGTCATCAGCAAAGTCCCCCACACCATCACACCTACTCCACCGTGCTTCACGGTGGGAACCACACATGTAGAAACCATCCGCTCACCTTTTATGTGTCCCACAAAGACATGGCATGTGGAACCACCATCAGACCAAAGTTCAGATTTCCACAGGTCTAATGTTTAAACCTTGAGTTTTGGCCCAAGCCCTTCTCTTCTTCTTGTTAGGGTTAGGGTTAGTAGTGGTTCCTCAGTAGTGGCTTCTTTGTAGCAATTTGACCATGAAGGCCTGATTCACACAGTCTCGTCTGAACGGATGATGTTGAGATGGGTCTCCTATTTGAACTCTGTGAAGCATTTATGTGGGCTCTAATCTTAGTCTGGTAACTCAGAGGTTACTCTTGGTCTTCCTCTCCTGGGGAGGTCCTCATGAGAGCCAGTGTCATCATGTGTTTGATGGTTTTCGGATGCATTCAAAGTTCTTGATATTTACCGGATTGACTGACCTTCATGTCTTAAAATAATGATGGACTGCCATTTCTCTTTACTTAGCTGAGTGGTTCTTAACATAATATGGATCAGAACAGTAGTTGAATAGGTCTATTTACTGTATAGAACTGCGTACCAACCCTAGCACTGCACAACACAACTGACTCTGAGATCAACACTTTGGTTCAAAAACCTTTTTTTAGTAAACTCTGTGTACACGTTGTCTTTCATGTTGAGTCAAGCCTTCTTACTGTTTTAAAAATAGCGATTCTGATGCTAGCATAAAAGTGCCCCTGCACTCCATTGAAATTTAGCTTGCCCGAAAATGAAACTACGGTAAATCTTAAAAGTGCTTCTTTCATCATAATTATACGTTTACACAAAGGTTTTACTTATATTCAATCACAAAAAAAGGCTCGGTTGAGAGTTTCACTTAACTGAAAACCATTCCAAGTGACGACCTCATAAATCTGATCAAGAGAATGTCAGAAGTGTGCAAAGCTGTCATCAAAGTGGAAATGTTTTACAGTTTAAAATGTGCAGAGCTATACAGCTTAGTAGATTTCAGATGTAGTTGCTTATTTTCACCAGCAGGCTGCGCATTCATCCCACACAAATGCTGGCAGTGCCCCTAATTTTCTTCTTTTTTTTTTCCCTGTTCTCTGTCTTTTCCGTGCACCGATGCAGACCAGAGCACCACAGGAGGGACGAGCGAGTTTGCCTGTAAAGTTGTTAAAACTACAATTTTGGGCGCGCAGGTGGTCAAGTGGTTAGAGCGCATGCCATAAACGCAGCTGACCCCGGTTCGATTCCGGCTGGAGGTCCTTTGCTGCATGTCACATCCCCCTCTCTTTCCCATATTTCCTATCTGTCTACTGCTTAATAAAGGTGTCTATGCCGGAAAAAATCTTTATAAAAAAAAACTACAATTTTGTTCAAGTTATCACTTTGGAGGACTTCCGTACAAGGAAGAGGGGTTTTTCTTGCCAAACCTAACCATGTGGATATTGATTTTTATCCAGTGAAAACTTTGGTGAGTAAATGCTATGAACGATTAGTGTAGCATGCTAGTCACGCCGACCACTTCAGACTTCAGACTCATTTTATTGTCATTTCTTCGCCAAGGAACATGAAAAAGAAAACGAAACACAGTGCTGAGGTCCCGGTGCCAAGTTAAAATATATAAATAAATATGTTACTAAAAAAACAACAACATATAAATATGTATAAATATAAACAAATGCGTAGAAAAGTTAACATCCAGACTAAGACTGAAAGTTTCAAGTCATAGCCCATAACTCAAGTGCAACAGCGTGAAGTGCAACCTCATAAAGTGCCATAAAGGAAATGGACATTAAAACCATGCAGCAATCAAGGGTCCGGCATTGTTGAGCTGTTTAGCAGCCTGACAGCATCCGGGAAGAAGCTGTTTTTTATTCTGATTGTTCTTGCTACCGGATGCCGCACAGCCTCCTGCCTGAGGGGAGGGGGCAAAATAATCCATGTGCTAGGTGGGTGGGGTCTCGCATGATGCAGGTAGCTCTGTCAGTGCATCAGCTGATGTTGATGGTGGAGAGGGGTGGAAAGCTGCATCCGGTGGTCTTTTGTGCAGACTACCCTCTGCAATGCCTTCAATCCAATCCAATCCACTTTATTTGTATAGCACATTTTAAAAACAACAAAGTTACCAAAGTGCTGCACAACAGATACAAAACAGTAAAATAAACTAAGTTAAAGTTAAAATACAATAAATTAAAAGCATAACCTTCTTCTCTGCCTCGGTGCAGCTGCAGTACCAGACTGTGATGCAGGAGGTCAGTACACTCTCACCATACATCTGTAAAAGGAGCTGAGGATGTTTGGGTTCAGCACCACCCCCTTCAACTTCCTCGGAAAATACAGTCGCTGATAAGCCTTTTTGACAAGGCTCATGGTATTTTCACGCCAGCTGAGGGTGTTGGAGAGGTGTATGCCAAGGTACTTAATGCCGGAGACAACCTCCACAGCTTTGCCGTTGATGTGAAGATGTAACGTGGCAGTGCTGTTCTTCCAGAAGTCCACTATCATCTCTTTTGTTTTGTTGCTATTGAGAGTGAGGTTGTTCTCCCTGCACCACAGTCCCAGTCCATCCACCTCCTGCTTGTATGTTGACTCATCTCCCTTGGTGATAAGCCCCACCACAGCTGTATCATCTGCAAACTTCACTATGAGGTTACTGTCACAGTGTGCTCTGCAGTCATGACTGAGCAGGGTGTAGAGCAGTGGGCTGAGGACGCAGCCCTTGGGGGAGCCAGTGCTGAGGACGATGGTGGAGGATATGGTGTTGTTAATCCTCACAGACTGGGGTCTGTTTGTCAGGAAGTCTAAAACCCAGTTGCAGCGTGATGGGGCTAGTCTGAGAGTTAACAGTTTATTCACCAGTGTCTGCGGTATGATGGTGTTGAAGGCAGAGGTAAAATCCAAGAACAACAGCATCACATAGGAGTTCTTCTTCTTCAGGTGTGTGATGGATGAGTGTATTACAGCAGCGATGGCGTCAGCTGTGGAGCAGTTGGGCTTGTGGGCATACTGGTGGGAGTCAATTGTTAATATTGATGGACTTTTTAAATGCTCGCCATAACCAGCCTCTCAAAACACTTTGACACAATAGGGGTGAGAGCGATTGGACGATAGTAATTGAGACAAGACACTGCGGAGGCCTTTGGCATTTGGTAGATGTCTTGAGGCATGTTGGAACGGTGGCCTGTGACAGTGAGATGTTAAAAATGTTTGCCATGACTGATGAGAGCTGGTGTGCACAGTCCTTGAGGACCCTGCCTGGAACTCCATCAGGGCCTGCAGCTTTGCAGAGTTAATTTTATGCAACGTCTTTCTTACCTCAGCTGATGTTATACTGAGAGGGGAGTCGTCAGGTGAGATTTCGAACCTGGCAATGGTGCTGGTGTTCGATGCCTCGAAAACGAGCATAAAAGATGTTGAGGGCATCAGGTAGTGATGGATCAGGAGGGCATTCTGCACTCTTCCTGTTGTAATCCGTGATGCTCTTAATGCCCCTCCACATGCTGCGTGGGTCATTAAATGAGAAATGATCCTGTATTTTTTGAGCATAGTTGGACCTTGCTGTCTTGACTCCCACTGTAAGGCTCCGTCGAGCTGCTCTGAGTGCCTCTGCATCCCCTGCTCTAAATGCAGCATCCATAACTTTCAGAAGACGGTGCACTTCCATATTAAGCCATGGCTTCTGGTTAGGAGAGATGGTGATGGTTTTGGTAGTAGTGACATTCTCCACACACTTCACCATGTAGGCCAGGAGTGATTCTGTATATTCCTCTTAGTTTACTGTATTGCCCTCTATAGCTGCCTCTTTAAAAATCTGCCAGTCTGTGGTTTCAAAGCAGTCCTGGAGCATTGAAACAGCTTCAGCAGGCCACACAGTGATGGTTTTCTGTGTGGCTGTCATTCTCTTAGTCACAGGGCAGTATGCTGGGACTAACATGATGGAGATGTGGTCAGAGGCACCAAGGTGGGGGCGGGGGGCAGCTCTGTTCGTCCCTCGTCTATTTGTAGACACTTTGTCGAGTGTATTGTCACCTCTGGTAGCAATAGTGACATGCTGATGAAACGTAGGGAGAGTGACTTGCAAGTTCACATGGTTGAAGTCACCTGCAGCTACATACAGAGCCTCCGGGTGTTTGTTTTGAAGCGAGCTAATAGCTTCATGTAGCTCTTTCAGTATAGCACTGGCATAAGCGTCTGGAGGAATGTATACTGCAGCTATGAACACGGCTGTGAATTCGCGTAGCAGGTAGTGGCCGGAATTTGATAATCGAATACTCCACTGCCTCGGAGCAATGCCTTCCGACCAGTAAACAGTTTGTGCACCAACTTCTGTTCACATAGATGCAGAATCCTCCTCCTTCTGTTTTTCCTGAAAGCTGGTTGCGATCCGAGCAGAAGAAAATCCGTCATTAAGTTGGAAAGCAGAGTCTGGCATGCTGTTACTAAGCCAGGTCTCTGTCAACACAGTTACACAACAGTCCTTCATTTCCTTTTGCCGCAGTCTCAGCCTCAATAAGTCCATCTTGTTGTCTAGTGCACACACGTTGGATAGGAAGAGCGACGGGATGGCAGGTCTGCTGGCGCTAGCCTTTAGCTTGGCTAGCACCCTGGCTCTCTTGCCCCTCTTCTGTTTCTTCGAACACCGCCTCCGCTTCCCCCTGAAGCGGCGAAGTCTGTACCTCCATTCAGATACACTTAATAGCTGTTATCTGCCGAGTTGCGCTTTAAGATCTGATGTTAACGTAGCTGGCTGGTTGGTATTTAGCTCCAAAAGCTCAGCCATGCTGTAGGTTAAGGTTTTTCCTACTCTGACAACATTAACAATATTAGCACCGGGAGCTAGAGAAACCGCTGCACTGCTGCGCGCCGCCATGGTAACAATTAACCACGGCTAATTATTTGCCTAATTTATTGAACATGTCTCCATTGTGTATAATTATGCTTCTGTGATAGTGTTTAAAAAGCCAACCAGAGAGTTGTGTGTTGAGGTTGAAATGTATTTCATTGTGTATTTCTGTGGGAAAAAAATGACTTCTGTGTTAATTGCCAAGACCATGTTATACAGCTAAGAAAGCTGGTTTAAACTGGTTTGAGCTGGTTGTTGTGCTTAAACTTGTTTTGTTTATTATTTTGGGTTCATATTTCATAACTCATACTGTGAAGTGTTTTGTTGTTCTTCAAAGCGATATTCAGTGTAATTTTCTGAGTTGTTTATAACTTCTGATACAAGAAAGGAATTTCAGTCATGTCTGAAATATTTTGTTTTGCACTTAAAGGTGGCACTGTTGCCAATAAAGCTATTTTTGTTACTACTCTTTCCAAACCGTTGTCCTGTTCCATCAATCCTCCTTGAACGTATCTATTTCTTCTGATTGGACTAAATTGAGAGTACATGACAGTAATTTTATTATATTTACATTAGACTGTTATAAAAGCAAAAGGTGGCTTCTTTGAAGAATATACAATATAAATCATATTCTTGTTTGTTTAACACTTCTTTGTTTGCTACATAATTCCATATGTGTTCCTTCTTAGTTTGGATGTCTTCAGTAGTGATCTACAATGTGGAAAATCATAAAAATAAAAAAATACCATGAATGAATAGGTGTGTCCAAACTTTTGACTGGTTGTGTACATTGGTATATGGCTCCCAACATGTTCTAGTAAAATTACAAATTATGTTGTCAAATCTCATGCTCCAATCTCCTTGGCAGTATGTCTGTGAATGTAACATTTGAGATGGACTTTTTGAAATTATTAAAAAGAAACAAAAAATGTGTGTTAAAAGTTTTGTGTAAAACATTGGATTTTTATTTCAAAGCAGAATGAACCACAGTTTTTTAGTAAACTAACTGTATCAGAAACTACAGAGGCCAGGAAAAAAACTGTTATATTTGTACATGGAATGTAAAAACATCATTAAAAACAAGGAACCATAATGGCAAACTGTACGCATTTAAATTATCTAATCTATAAAGAATGCAATCACTTGAAGGGACAGTGGTCCAAAAAAATGTGAACAGCACTCCACTCACAAATATTGTTTTTTTCCTCTTTAACCAAGACAGATTCCACATCAAAGCCCTAATGTCATATCACCTATCTACACCACCTGCAACAAACAACAGTTAGAAAAACAAACCCCAACACAAGAATCCTCACTTCGCGTCCAGCTTGGCCATTTCCTGAAGATATATTCCAATGCTCTCACTGTCAAACAGCACAAAGTAAATGTTTTTCAGAGAGGAGCTGGTGGACGACACAAAATGGTTGGAGATGGCCTTGAGGATAAGCTGGGCAGCCGTCTGCTTTGGGAACCCATTCCTGTGAGAAAGATTCAGTGCGTTAACTCAAGCTGTAGGTATCAGTGACACAACATTATCTCAAAAATTAAAAAAATGTAAAACATGGAAGGATCATCAAAGTCACAATTACAAATCAGAAACTCAGTCCATCAAGTCTGACTTCACCGACACACACACATGACATCACAGCAGTGTGATGGCACACAGTAAACAATTTTTTCAGCTTTTTACTAAAGGGATCATTTTATGATTTAGGGTTTTTGCCTTTCCTTTATTGTGATATGAAGCGTTTTTGTGCAAGCAAAAGGTCTGAAAAGTGAAAAAGCCTAAAGTCAAAGTGAGTTACTGTCTCCCACAGAAAATACTGCACTTGCTCTGACTGAAACACCTGGTCTGGAGTCAAGCCTTTATTTCTGTCACTATCACTACTATCTTACAGGAGTTATATACATATATATTTTTATATATTTATATGTGGGACCCACAGATGAAGTCATTCATTGTGGATTTCAGAATGGACTCTGAACTGAACTCAGTGTCCCAGAATTCCCCTTCACACCTAGGTGTAAAATTCAGGTTTGAGCTACTATTGGTCAGGGAGACAGACCCCCTGCTGATCAGGTAGTCAAAACTCCAGAGCATTCATTGTTCTCCCTCTCTCACTCAATGCCCTCTAATCCTTCAACTTTGGATCTTCAAGGGCTCCTCTCCACCTCCCCCCACAGGGCTGCCTGCCTTCAAGATCCCTTCTTCTGGGCCCAACAAGCTGTGTAGAGCTGCAAGCTGCATTGGCAGCAGGCCCAAAGAACTTCTCCTCACTGCAGCGACACAAGGTCCTGCCAATCTGAGGATCTGAGGAACTCCAAGCAGGTTAGCACTGAGCTGCTATCCTTACAAAGGAAAAGGAGCGACCAGTTTCCTCCTCTGCCGACTTTCATCAAACTTTGCACAGCAAGAACAGCTTGTTCAACATTGGAGCCCCAACTTTCTCCTGCAACCACCAGCACCTTCTCTTCAAAGACTGGTAACGTTGAACTGGGATTAGATAGCAAACCATAGCACGGCTAAGCACAGGACTTTAAACTCTGGTTGATGTAATGTGTTCAATTTATGTGTTTGTTCAATGCTTTGGTGTTATTGTGACCTCAAGTCAAGTTATTGGTAGTTTGCTTTCCTAGACGGCTAACTCCGACATTAGTCGAATTATGCTTTACACAGACTCAGGGTCTCTGCATGCAACTAACCATCTTCTATAACCTGGCACCACGTCACACACACACACATACTCACAGACACACACATTCCTTGAGGCTAGAGCATATCACACCCACATGTGATATCATTGACCGCCATTGTTTCTTTGTTCTGCCAGGCACACACACACACACACACACACACTTATAGTACAGGTTAGTTAGATTGTGTGTTTCCATCTTTGTGTTAAATAAAAGACCTTGAACCTTATTGCTGTCTATTTAATATTGTACAAGAGTGAATGTTGCCAACCTCTACACTGTCAAGAACTCCAAAATCCTTCAACCATTACTAGCTGTTATGGTAAATTTAATTGTAGTTATTAAGTTAATTATTACCAGAGTTATAAACAGTTCAGCACATTTTTTATGAGACTGATTTAGTAAAATTGCTATCTTTTCCCTTCTTCAAGGGTGGTGCCCCGAGGTGATCTAATGCAAATTGGATCATATTATTTATCATAATTAATAATTATCCCAAAAAATCATTAATTATTATTGATAGCCAAATTTAACTTAAATCCCCCTTTTATTGTTGTTAAGCACTCCTTAACTTAGCCTCATGTAATGTGAGGCCCAACAATTTATATTTTATATATATATGGCTTAACTGCAGCCGTGGTTACCAGCTGTAGCTGTGTTATCACACTACCTTGCTCACCACGATTCACCCTACTCTACCTCTAATCGGCTACATCCTGTTCATTAATTAATGGGCATGTGCAACACTCACCAAAGATTAAACAGAGGTGAGCTGTCTCACTCTGTAGCTAAAACAGAGCATGCAAGACAAAGTGTGAGGGGATGTTGTTGCAGCAATGCACCATATGATAAATATAATGTTTTGAAAATCAAATTATGTAAACCTGTTCTACTAGGACCCCCAAATATTTATATATGAACTATACTTGATAGAAGTCTTTACAACCATCCTGTCTCTTTAAGTGCCCTAATCTGTCAAGCAACCAACAGATTAGCCTCATTTACATGAAAGAGGCAACTGCGTCTGAACGCATTACTCTTATACAGTGGTCAGTTAAGCTGCATGTAAAACATAAACCGTATGTACAATAGGCCTTTGAAAGGCATATAATATGTGTGCCTTCATCTGTCTGGTGGAAGTGGGTCTTTATTTGGCTTTATAGTAGTTAGCCAACATGAAATGTGTCTGTATCTGTGTGTGCTGGAGAAAGCAATGTTTAGTGATAAAAAGAGTGTTGTCTGCTATCTCAGGCTGCATCAGTGACTCATGATTTACATGAATGTGACTGCAGTCACTTCAAACGTGCCGTGTTGAGCGGGACCTTTTAGGGCAACTGTTAGGACTTTTATGTTAGGTTCGTATTTATAAAGACGTGATTAACATACTAACAAAACTCTTTGATTGAACCAAGTCCGTAGACAATCATGTGAATGACACTGACCCCAATCCTCTTTATCAAACTGACTGTGAACCCACCGTTCATTTTCAAACTGGGTCATTCCCTGCCAGCAGTTTACTTTTGGGGTTTTCTTGAAAAAGAAAATCCTATTGAATAATTCTAGAATCATACAGCTGTACTCCAAACAATTTAAAGTTATGAGTTTAAGTGATTCTTTGTGTGAGTATTCTTAGCCCTCATTTGTTACTGGAATTGATAAGATAATATTTTGCTTTTTTTAAAGAAAATCCATGACCGACTCTGGGTGAGTTGATATGAAATGACACCAGCAGCAGGGTAATTCTAGAGATGTGCTTCTCACTGTGATCAGCAATACAGATTCACACACACACACAGGATTTGAGGTGAGTGGTCTAAGAGCAGACTCACCGTCCAGCAGGAAGTGAAGGGAAAGCCACAGACTTGAGCTTCTTCTCCTCTGCTGCTGACAGACAGTTCTTCACGGTCTTCTCTAACTGGTCCTCACACTTGTCTGAACCCCACTGAGGGACGTTACAGTGGATGATGAAGCGGGCTGCCATCCCACTGGCCTGGCTCACGGCCACTGCAGGGTGCAAACACACACACACACAACGACTGACAGCTAACCCTTGAATGCAAAAAAGACCTGAGACCATATAACACCCCTGTTTAATTCATTAATTTCACTTATATGAGCCTTTAAAGTGAAACTCTCACCAAAAAGGCTTTATTTGTGAATGAATATGAGTCCAACCTTCGTGTAAAAGCATAATTACGATGAAAGAGGCACTTTTTAAGATTTTCGCTTTCAGCAAGCTAATTTTCAATGGAGTGCTATGGGCACTCGTATCCTAGCATCAAAATCACTATTTTAGGAGTCACATGATCGTTGTGAGGGATGCGGTAGTTTCTCACTACAGCTCTGCAGATCCCCCCAATATTATAACATTTTAACCACATATTTTACCTCTTGGTCGATTGTTTAGTTTATCTAAACGTATTCAACTCTCAATTATGGCGACTTCCTCGAAGATGACTGCTTCTAAGCAGGCAAATTCGCGTTTAGTCGACAATGAAGAGCTAGCTGAGCTTGTTAAGCTAGCGGTAGCAGAAGCTATGAAAGAGGCGATCCCTAAATTCGTGGAGGATGTGGTGGCTCAACTCTCAGCGAAAATGCAAGCTATTGTGGCTGAGCAAATGGCAGAATTTAGGAGTGAAATGCTGACCATGCGAGCTGATACTACGTATGGAGTGTGTGGAGACGAATGAAACCCAGCTGTCTGCAGTGGATAGCCGCCTCTCTGCCAAGGTGAGCAAGCTAACAGCACTGTGCACCAGCCTGGAAGATAAGCTAACCGACATGGAAGACAGATCACGCAGAGACAATGTGCGTGTACACGGGATCCCCGAAAGCACAGAGACATCAAATCTGCTTGCTTATCTATCCAGCGCCATCCCAAAGTGGTTCCCAGAGGTGGGCTCAGTTGAGATAATGCGTGCACATCGGGTTGGCGCGGAAAAGTTGGATGCTAATGGCAAACCTACATCTCGCACCCTTCTGTTGAAGTTGCTACGTTTCACCAATAGAGACAGAATCCTGGGCGCTGCAAGGAAGACTACAGTGGAGGTGGACGGGACGGCTATTCGCTTTGCTCCAGATTACAGTACACGGACCTTCAGACGCAGGCTGGCCATTTCCAACTCGATGGATGCTCTTCAGAAACTTGGCTTCCGCACTTTTCTCCTCTATCCTGCGAGGCTGAAAGCAACGCGTGGACGGACCAGCCACTTCTTCAATGTTCCAGAAGAGGCTAAAGATTTCATGGAGTCTCTCAATGCTGACTAAGAACATTATTTATCTTTCGTTCTTCATTAAAAGCAAGGTATTTTTTTTTTTTCATTCAATACATGTTTATTTAGGCTACTACATAACTCTGCCATATGGTAAATTGAGGCAGTATTGACTAATGCCATGAGCCGGAATATTGTGTTCATCTAGTGATTTGACATGGCGAAAATATGCTCTTATTTTCTTGTGTTTCTTTCATTTTCATAACAATTTTTCGTTAGGCTTATGCTTTACACTGCTTATTGACCAAAATATTCATTTTTTCTTTTATATACTGCGGTATCTGATAAGATATCGATAATGGGGAGTGGACTGCGAGCAGGTGGGGATGTTGCTCTACTCAGGGATTACGGGTCCAACGTTTAGGGGTACATGTACACTACACCTCTTAAGAGTGGTTTCTAATAGGGGGGTTTGTTATAGTTCTGATAAGGTTGGGTGTGTGTGTTTTAATGCTCTCTCCTGTTCTTTGGAGAGGACTGGGTTTATGGCGACGGGGTTATTAGGGTGGGTATGGGTCTCTATCTCTCCTTCTCTACTTACTGGATTATTTACACTTGCACTGTTGCACTGCTTGACATACTGTTTTTTATTATCACTATGCCTTTCTATTTCCAGTCCCATATGCTATGTCTTATTTTCTGATATAGTTAAACATGGCTAATTTACATATCATAAACTGGAATGTTAATGGGCTTAACGGCCAAATTAAACGAACTGCTTACTTAGATTTCCTACGTAGGCAACTTGTGGATATTGCTTTCATACAAGAATCCCATTTAAGAACTGCAGATTCCCATCGCTTTGCAAACAAGCACTACTATGTCGCAGCCTCTGCATCCCTAAACTCCAAAACCAGAGGTTCATTAATAGTACTTAAACGCAATCTCTCATTAAATATATTGGATACTTTTGGCAGCGAAGATGGCAGGGTTGCATACATCAGAACTGTTATTTCAAGACGCAAATTTGCATTCATCTCTATTTATGCTCCATCTCAATATGAACCAGATTTCTTCTCCAATGTTACTACAGTGTTGTCACACCTCCATGATTTCTCACTAATCATAGGAGCAGATATGAACGCCTGCATTAATGTAGTATTAGATAAATCTTCTCAATACTCCACCTCCACACAATTACGTGCTTCTAGGGAACTGCAGGACTTTTTGTCATCTCTTAATCTAGTAGACATATACCGTACAGTTAATCCCACTTTCAAACAGTACACTTTCTACTCAGCCAGACATAAGACCTACTCCAGGATAGATTATTTATTAGCTTCACCTACTGCTTTCTCCGAAATACATAATAGGACAATTATACCCTGAGCATTATCAGACCACAGTATAGTCTCATCTTATCTTACACTTCTGGGCGCTCCTCCCAGGGCACCATGCTGACGCTTCAACACCACGCTCCTCAAAAACGAAGATTTCTGTGCCTTCTTTCGCAATGCACTAACAACTTTTACTGAAATTAATGCGGGATCAGTAGGTGACCCCAGAATCTTATGGGATGCCATTAAGGGCTCAATAAGAGATTCATCAATCTCATTCTCATCTCATCTTAAAAAAAACAGACTAATTAAAATAACTGAATTGAGGATACCCTGTCGCAACTTGAGGCCAAACAACAAAGCACACAAACTGATGTTTTATTAGGTAAAATATCTGCAACAAGGACTGAGTTAAACTCCCTACTGAGGCAGAGGGCAGAGTTCTTGATGCATAGAACCAGGAGAACTTTTATTATTTCAATGGTCCTAGACCAGGCCACCTTTTAGCTCTGAGACTAAAACAAAATGAAAAACATTCTAACATTTTGGCTATTAAATCAACCCATCGCATGTATATGGGTATGTATGTATGTGTGTATGTATGTATGTATACATATATGTATATTTTCATTTTCTTCTATTTTACTTTTTATTTTCTTGAGAGGTTGAGAGGTCAGGGGCAGGGGTTGGTAAGGGGATCGCCATGGGCTGGGGGAGGGCGGGGACGTTCTGTTCTGTATATGTTTCTGTAAGGTGTAAGATTCTGTGATGTTTTAAATTTCAAACTTGTACTTTTATGGAATCTACACATATATTGCATCAATAAAAATTTGATCCAAAAAAAACAAAAAAAAAAAATCACTATTTTAAAACACTAAGAAGTGCTCGACACAACATGAAACTTTGCTCGTAGTTTTAAAAACAGCGATTTTGATACTAGCGTACGAGTGCCAGTGCAAGTGCCTTTTTTGTCGTAATTATGCTTTTAAGGTTTGACTCATATTCAATCACAAAAAAAGCCCAGGTCGCTTTTTGGCAAGAGTTTCACTTTAAGACCTTCTATTAAGGCCGCACTGTTTGATAATAGGGCTGCAACGATTGGTCGACATAATCGATTACGTCGACAATAAAAATTTGTCATTTAAAAAAAAAAAGATTTGAGCCGGAGCAAATCGCTTTAGTACCACTACTAGAATGCGCACCACAGTGTGGTGTAGAAGAAGAAGCAGAAGCAGCAGCAGAAGAAGAATATGAATGATGGCGGAACAAGTTGAGGAGGGCAGGAAAGCGAAACCAAACACGTCCAAAGTGTGGGAACTTTTTTGGGCAGTAACCTCCTATATTTTCACTATATGATATTAAATTTTATGTGTGACTCTGTAGTAGAGCTTAGATCGGGCCTAAAAAATCAAGCCCAACCCAAGTTGAGTCCTAGCCCGGCCCAGCCCGGCCAGACACATAAGCTGTATTTATGAGCTGACCACTTTTCTCAGTAACGAGTAATCTACCGCGTTAATATTTCCAAACCAGTAATAAGATTAAAGTTACATATTCAAGTCACTGTGCGTTACTATTATTTTTGTCAATTGATATGTTTTGATATTTTGTGTTTCAAATGCATGTTTCATGAGTTTTTAAGTTGCTCTGAGAATATGAGGTAAAACCAAAGTCGAAACAGATGCTGTCAAAATAATCGTGACTAATAGAAAAAAATAATCGATAGATTAGTCGACAACCAAAATAATCATTAGTTGCAGCCCTATTTCATAATGAAATTATCTGTATCGACTGAATACCATATAAGATACGCATATCAACAACGAATGAAAACTGTGCCAATACAACATAAGTACACACACACTCTTCTCCAGTCAGCTCACCCAGTACAACTTCACAACCAGCATATGTGGGTTGTGTAAATTAAGAACGTGTGGAAAGAAAGTCAGTGGCCGCTCTCATACAATCGTTACACTCCATATCCTCATTGTGAGTCCTGATCATGATGCAGGCCACCGTAACTAAACCCCATTAAATAAATTCATTGTGTTCAATTATCAAACTTCCACTTTCAAATGATATCTCAGGCTGAGGGATAACACCGATCGTCACAATCATTTTGGCAAGTGAAACAGTCAGTCTAATAGCTGTATGCATATAAATACTGCCGTGCCACTCATTTGTAATGCTGCATGGACTGTCACAACCCTAGCAATGCCAGAGGACCAGAGGATGAGAATGAACAAGAGGACGAGAATTATCAAATACAACATGTTTGTTGTGACCACCACCTCACAAACCAACACCTCGTTCTCTGTGCCAGAAATATGTATTTTCTTAATCTTTCTCTTGTTGTGGCCATGATTCGCTCTAATGAACTATCGATCAGCGGCTCACTTCCAGGTATTAACATTCATGTGGCACTTTGCATTAACCATCGATGGTTGAATGTGGGTGTGGAGAGGGCGGCTCATGAGGTAGATCCGTTTGCGCACATTTCCAAGTTGATCTGGGATTTATTAAAGGAAATTGTGCATTGTTGGGTGTACACCAGGTTTTATAAATCTGAATATTTTTTCGCGCAAGCAATTTTTTGCATGCGCACGTACTCTTTCAGTATGGATCGTGCATTTCACAATCTTTTTATGGTTTACAAATGAGACCTCTGAGCTGTGCACAGCTTTCTCAGTTACAGGTTGTTTCTAGACATAATAACACAATACTGTATGTATTAAGTCTTCTCAAGGAGTAACCACTGGCAGATCCATGTCAAACCTAGTTGTCACTCAAAGCTGAAGAAAGACCAGGAAATGTTACATCACATGACTTCTAACTCGATTGTGGACAGTAATGTCTGCCCTCAGCCAGTGTGGAAGCCCAGTTCGCTCGGATAACAGTTAAAACCACTGGAGATGTGTACATATAAAGAAACCTCAAACAACATCTAAAAACACAGTTATCCTTGTAAGAAGATTGGCCCACGGGACACTCCGTACCTGATGCCACCTCCAAAGGCCCCTGAGCTTTTCGCAGCTCCTTGACTCCATCAAGAAATTCTCGGCCTCCGGCTTTCTCTAGGGCGTTGCCTGAAAACAGTAGAGCATGTGTGAGCAAAAGATGGGACGGACAGAAGAAGTCTGTAAAATAATTAACAAGAAATAAAATAGATTCGAACAAGTCTCCCTCACCCACTCCGTCTTTGAGGTCCATCTCTGCATTCGTTGGGTTAATGATCCCTTCCACTTTGATTGTTCCGATTTTGCTGATTTCACTCTCTGTTAGTGAAAGCTGTGGATTCACAAAGTCACCAACACTGTGTGAGAAAAGTGCTACTGTGGTTCTCGTACTTGTCATGGTATGTTGGTTGGCCTTTTATCAGAAGTCACATGGTCGTTACTGTCATGATGATCAGTCTGACAGTCTGTTACCTTTTGTCCAAGAAACAGGCTCTTTGCTGACAGAATGGTGAATCCATCTCCCGGACCGTCTTCCACTGTGGAGTTTGGTATAGACTCATTGTCTGTGCTCTTTGCCACATGGGAGAAAAAAATGGCAGATTTAAGCCACACTTACTTCAGGTTGGAGTGTACAGCTTGAACAAATAATAACTGTGTTGAGTATCAAACCTCAGTGCCAAGTGTCAAGGCTCAAAAAGTGGTATCTTGTGGGTTTCAGGATGATAACCAATAATTATCCTTTTCACCTATCAACAAGTAATGTCACATTTCTGTAGAGATTTGTTGTGGTAAAACTTGTTACCCTTGTGGAACATGTGTCACAATCATGTTTTTTTTCGTCTGAAACTGTAAAAAACACCCATCCCAGTGATGACATGTCTGACTCTAGTCTACACTGGTGCAGCAGTTTGACGTCATGAGCACAACAGCTATGTTTATCTTATTGTTACTCAGTTTCAGTTTGTTCATCCTGAATTCCTTTTCCTTGCCTCCTCTCCCCACATCCATCCTACGTCAGATGTGAGCAAAGGAGGGTAAGGCAGAGACATAGAGAGGAGTCAAGGCAACAGGTACAACAAAAAGAGACACCCATGTTTCAGACCATTGTTTTAAAGTGACCTTAACTAAATGTGACATGTGGTACCGCTGCATCACCAGTCCATTGCTGTGTAATAGTCTACTACTGTATTTCATGATTTCTGTCAGATGAGCAGACATATATGCCAACATATCAAGGATATCCCGAGCCGATCTGCAGGGGTCGGGGCCGATATGGACATTTTTCCACTGATCATGATCGGCAATTTTGAACGTGGACCCAAGCCCATTTAAAAAATGTTTTTACTCCAGAGCTCAATTTGCAGCAGACGCGCACGTAATATTACTCTGGCAAACCTGTGGATAAAATGTCTGCAGTGTGAAAATATTTTAAATTACGACATGTAACATCTGCAATACAAGACAGGGTTTCGCGAGAGGGTAACAAAAGATCCATCCTTTTTCTTTTGCTTATCCGGGGCCGGGACAAGGGGGCAGCCGTCCGTGCAGGGACACCCAGACTTCACTCTCCCCAGACACTTCCTCTAGCTCCTCAGGGAGGATTCCAAGGCATTCCCAGGCCAGTCGAGTGACATAGTCACTCCAGCGTGTCCTGGGTCTTTCTCGGGGTCTCCTCCTGGTGGGGCATGCCAGGAACACCTCCTGGGGAAGGCGTCCAGGGGGCATCCGATACAGATGCCCAAGCCACCTCAGCTGGCTCCTCTCGATATGGAGGAGCAGCGGCTCTACTCTGAGCACTAATAGTAACAAAAGAGTTGCATTTAACACTACAAATTTGATACGGCAAATAAAAAAACAAACACTCAAAGAATACGAGTTCACTCAGGCAATACAGGCAAAGGCACCGAAGCAGCAAACACTCGCGGATACTTTCAAAAGGAAATAACCTTGAGACAGCGACATGGCCAAAAATATTACAGAGAGGGTCACTGAATTAATCGCTCTGGATAAGCAGCTCATCTCCGTGGTAGAGGATCAGAGTTTTTTTCGTCACCTGGAGTTTTTGAATCCCCGGTATGCCCTGCATTACATTACATTGACTCCACTTTCAAGTTACAACGTGCCAGTATGCACACTAGTTTTGTGGGTCTCATACAGCAGAGCATGTAAAACAGGCAATCCAGGAGATGCTGAACGCATGTGAAATAGACAAGCAATGTGTCCACGTCATTTTACGTGATAACGTAAGGAATATGAAAAAAGCAATGGATGATATGGAGGTACCAAGCGTGAGCTGCGTCTCACACACTTCAGCTGGCTGTACACGAGGGTCTGCTGTCACAGTGCAGCGTCACAGACTCACCTGCTAAAACAAGGAAGGTGGTAGGCCAATGTTGCAATAGCATATGCAGAATAAGAAAGAGCCATAATTTTTTATTTTGTTGAAACAAAGTATATACTTTCAGTATATACTTTGTTTCAACAAAATAAAATAAACCTATTAAGGAACATCTTGGATGCAGGTACTTTTTTTCTTAATGCCTAGAAAAAAAGCCAATAATACAGGAAAATATTAGTTAAGGCTAAGTATTGGATCGGGACTCGTTATTGGCATTTACTAAATATCAAAGGACTCGGAACAGGATCGGGGTAAAAAAAACCTGATCAGGACATCCCTACAACATATATTTACTTTTCAATTTACAATGTGGCATAATGTGATATAGGTGATATCAAGGTAAAATGCTAGCAAGGACTGTACAGCAGTGGCTTATTCAGAGCTACACAAACAGTGATGGGCAGAAGTTTGATCCAACTTCTTAAATAACTCACATATGTTATGAACGCAAAGGAGTGTGTCACGCCTCTTTTGGGTGTCGAACAGATTTTTTACAAAGATTACATCTTTGCATCCTCGCTCATAGTTCCTATCCACCTTATTTCTGACTTCGCGAGTTTACCCTTGGTTCATAGTGGAAGTCAGTTATGCTCTTCTGGTTGAACTGGTTGAACTCTGTGTTTACGTTAGTGTGGCTGTCATGCTTGCTCTAAGACATGGCTTTTAACACAATGAAAGTGACAGAATGGACAAAAATCGGATGGATGTTTTAAAAATGGATGTGGGCAGATGACATGAAGCAATGGTCCGATGTTAGCTACATCGACATAGGTAATTATATGGTACTTTCTGAAGGTGTTGACGGCGAAGAATCCCTAACCCAGCAATGCACGAGCAAGTCATGTAGTCATGCAGCAGCTATTCTGTGGAAGCTGTTCATAAACCCTAATATTCATTTTAGTCTCAAAGCCTCGAGCCAAGCCAGTCTCTTGTTTCTCCTTCCTCGGCATGGCGCGCAGGGCACAGACATGTTTGTCAAAGTCGTTGACGTTCTACACAAGTTTCTGAAAAAAACTTACATTTTCTTGAATTGTTGTAGCAACCAACAACGGCACGTGTTGTACCTGAGCTCATTTTAAAAAAACAATTTAGCATTTATGACATAACGCTACTTGTTTTGGGCTAGCTTAAATATCACCAGTTGCGAGGCACCCGGAAAGAGAAAACGACCGGCGGTTGTAGATATCTGTCATGGCAGCACCCATAGGCTTCTGAAGAAACGGATGAATAGTCAGCCTCCTCACTCCTCTCTCCTCAAGGAGCATTTGGGGAATTGAGAAATCTTCATGGTGCACTGAGATCAATTTTCTGGGTCACAGGCAAGAGGACGGAGGAGTGAGGAGACAAGGCAGCTCAAAATAGAGAAAAGAGAAGGGCTTTTTTCTATCTCTGCTCCACCTCCTCCATTGAGTGGAACCTTTCTAGCTTTACTACATATTAGTTTGGCAAAGCTTTTGATTTAACACGGATGCACTGAACAGTTTGTTAGAGAAAGAAGGGTTGTAACATGTGAAAGGTAAAACCCTTGACCCTGGACACCATTGATTGACGAAATACTCTTAACTGAAGTTCCACTAACAACTAGAGGTGTATGAATCGCGACTCATTCGAACCTTTAACCCGGGTCATTAAAATAATCTGTGAGTTGCGAATCTCTAGTATCGTTAACTAGAATCACTTGAGTCCTACTATAATCAAATCTAAAATGATAAATAGCGTCACGCAGAGCCGTATACATAGCAAGCTCATAGCCCACTAGCCCTGGGCTTGCTACGAGTGTGCTACGAGCTACTAGCTACGAGCTTGCTACAAGCTACTAGCTACTGGTATGAGGTACGAGTCGGCTGTGTTTCTGGCATCGTGACTCGCAGGCTACGAGTCGGCTGTGTTTTTGGCATCGCGGCTTGCGAGCTACGCGTCGGCTGTGTTTCCGGCATTGAGGCTCGCAAGCTAGCCCGCAAGCCGATGTGGGAAACAATCGTAGCTAGTAGCTCGTAGCAAGCTCATAGCTAGTAGCTCGTAGCTCGTAGCACATTGCTGGAAAGTCAGCCGACTTGTCATAGCACTAGCTCGCGAGCTGGATGCCAGAAACCCCCGCGACTCGAGTCAGAGCAGGATAACGCAAACAGCCGGCTACATTCTGAATGAGTAGCAGATGAGCGAGTGAAGTCTCTTCCTTGAGCCTGTGTGAAAAGCACATCTCTGTCATAGTACAACAGAAGCCATTTAGTTGGGGGCCTTAAGCACATTTTTGCGCAAATTCATCTAAAAGCGCCAAATTTGGCACAGATGTAGCTCAGGTCATACTGAAAGGATTGAGCTAGGGTGCCGGAGCCAGCGAAGATAGCGGCCAAATCCAATATGGCCGCTGCCCGAAAAGGGTTCCGACTATAACTTTTGAACCACATGAGCTACAAATACAAACTTGATATCTTTTTCAGCTTAATTAATCATGGGAAACACATAGGAATGTTAATATTTATGACCCGGTGCATCTGGACCCCTTAATCTTGCAATCATCACCATGGCAACTGGATGCGAGGGGACGCTGGCGTGAATATCGCCGCTTCTCCATCCACAACAAAACAACTTTTTCTGCTGAAATATGAAAGCCAAACTGTCTTTACAAGCTCTAGAGCTGCGCTACAAACTTTGAAGACTGCACACCTTAACAACTGGCTCTGGTGGACTCACCTTTCTCCGCTGGTCAGCTGTTAGCCCCGCTGGTCAGCTGTTAGCCCCGCTGTTTAGCCAAGCTAATTAACCGTTGGCAACGCTAACTTCCAAACCGGCGTTCTCAGTTCTCTGTGGGCTATCCAGCATTACTCCATTGGTCCTCTCTCCACTACAACCTCAGGATTGTTCACCGCCTGGCTCCTGTATCACTCTCCTCTGCTACTGTGGTCTCCCCCGACCTGCGAAGATGTTGGTTGGTCGCTGCTCCGCCGCTGCTGACGGGGTCTTTAAATACTCGGCGCTGGAGCTCCTGGACATTTGCTGTAACTTCTCCCCGAACGCCATCACAAGGATTAAATCTCTTGGTCTCCTTCGTCGCCCCCGCCATATGCACAGGGCCTCCAGATGCAAGTTTATGACGGACAATGCTTTTCCCTGCAGCCCTGACAGCGGTGCTGCTATTCCCTCCATGCTGACTGACAGGCGCTCCATCGCACCGGCTCAACGTCATCTAAACCAACCACAGGTGAGCACACTAAGCTATCTGAGACCCTTGGCTTGTGTGAATGGTGCTGTTTCCTCCACATCCACTGCATCAGCATCTGTGAACAACACTGCCGCTTTCATGCTGCTAAATCCACGTTCACTAAACAACAAAGGACTACTCATCCATGACATCATCACAGACAGGAAAATTTACTTTCTCTGCCTAACTGAGACATGGCAGCATCAACAGGACTTCTTTACTCTGAATCAAGCCACTCCCCCAGGCTATGGTTACATTCAGAAGCCCCACTCTGAGGGCCGTGGTGGTGGGCTGGCAGTCATACATCGAGCCGACATCCTGGTTAAACAACTTCCAGTGCTGAATGTCACCTCATTTGAATGTGCAGCCTTCTCTCTGGCTGGGCATACACAGCTGCAGGTTGTCCTCATCTACCGCCCTCCAAAAGTCTCCTCCACCTTCCTGTCTGAGCTGTCTGAACTACTCACCTCCATCTGCTCTATATCTACATCTACACTCCTGCTTGGTGATTTCAACATCCATGTTGCTGCCCCTTTGCCTCTGAATTCCTGTCACTCCTGGATTGTTTCAACATCACTCAGCGTGTTAAAGGTCCCACTCATGTCAAAGGCCACACACTGGATCTGGTGTGCTCCACTGGCGCAGCTCCCTCCCATCTACAATGCCTGGACCTTGCTGTTTCTGACCACTATGCTGTCCTCTTCACTGTTCCTGTCCCTGTGCCCAAGCAGCGCATAAATCGAAACATCACATACAGGAACATCAAGACAGTGAACACTCTGGCCCTGACCAACATCCTGGAAACCCACCTGGCCTCTGATCCCCTCGACTCCTCACTGGATGGACTGGTGGCCCACTATAATGCTTCTGTCTCCTGGGGTCTTGACTCCCTTGCCCCTCTTAAAACCCGGACTGTGTCTTTTACCCATTCTGCCCCCTGGTTCACCATTGAACTCCGCACCCCTGGAGAGGCTCTATAAAAGATCTGGCCTCACCGTCCACCATAAAGCCTACAAAGACCACGTTAGGTCTTATAAAGAAGCTCTCTCCAAGGCTAAAACAAACTACTACACTACTCTCAGGAGACCAGCAAAATAACCCCAGAATGTTATTCTCCACCATTAACCGGCTCCTTAGCCCTCTCGATGTCCCCCAGCTTTCTGGTGCCCCTGACCTCTTTTTCAAGCTCCTGGACTTCTTCCAGCTACCATTCACCAGCAACTCCTAGCATCTGCCACCACCCTACCACATACACCTTTGACACGAATATCTGATCCTCCCACTGTTCGCCTGCCCCAGTGCTCTCTCTCCTCCTTCTCTCCTGTGGACTCTATTTCTGTAGCTAAGTTGGTCTCCCAGGCAAAAGCCTCTACCTGTTCTCTGGACCCCATGCCTGCACTATGCCCCCTCATAATGGAAATTATCAACTCATCCCTAGAATCTGGCATTGTACCGTCCACCTTCAAAATAGCTTCTGTCACCCCCATCCTCAAGAAGCCAGGTCTGGACCCAGATGACTTACATAACTACCGGCCAATCTCCAACCTTCCTTTCCTTAGCAAAATCCTGGAAAGAGCAATTGCCGCCCAACTGCAGCAGCACATGTCCAACCATGAGCTCTATGAACCCCTTCAGTCTGGCTTCAGGGCACACCATAGCACAGAAACTGCCCTCATCAAGATCACCAACGAGCTGCAGATTCCAGCCAAATCAGTATTCTGATCCTCCTGGACCTCTCTGCAGTCTTCGACACAATCGCCCACACCATCCTCCTCACCCATCTATCTGACTACCTTGGTCTCACCGGTACAGCACTCTCCTGGTTCCAGTCCTATTTAACAAACAGGAAACAGTTTGTCATCATTGGAGACTCCAGTTCCACCACAGCTTCAGTCAACCAGGGCGTGCCTCAAGGCTCTGTGCTTGGACCCCTCCTCTTCACTATCTACATGGTCAGATAATTCGCAAACATGGTCTCAACTTCCATTCTTATGCTGATGATACTCAATTATATCTCTGCACCAAACCATCCACCCAGCTACCCCCACAGTCACTCGTCAACTGCCTACATGATTTAAAACTCTGGATGACACCAAATCTACTCAAATTAAACACCAATAAAACAGAGCTCATGGTTGTGGCCTCCAAGGCACTGCTCCAGAAGGTTGGAGATCTTCTCCTGGACGTGGACGGCTGCACTATCTCCCCATCCACGGAAGTCTGCAACCTGGGTGTCATCCTTGATTCCACACTATCTTTCCAATCACACATAAAATCCATTACAAAATCAGCTTTTTACCATCTCAAAAACATCTCCAGACTCCGGCCCTCTCTCTATGAACCTGTGGCTGAGACCCTCATCCATGCCTTCATCACCTCCCACCTGGACTACTGCAATGGAGTCCTGTCCGGGCTCCCTTCCAAAACCCTGGATAGGCTCCAGTATGTGCAGAACTCTGCTGCCAGGGTTCTCACCCACACCAAGCCCTGGCAACACATCACCCCCACTCTCATCCGCTTTCACTGGCTCCCAGTTAAATCACATATCAGCTACAAAATTCTCCTCCTGACCTATAAATCTCTCCATTCCCTCGCCCCCCAATATCTGTCTGACCTCCTCCACCCCTACACCCAGTCCCGGACACTGCGCTCATCAGGCACACACCAGCTCTCCATCACTCACACCAAACTACAAACCTTTGGTGACAGAGCCTTCTGTGTGACAGCCCCCACTCTCTGGAACACTCTCCCAGCTGAAATCTGCAAACAGACTTCTCTGGAGACTTTCAAAAGAGACTTAAAAACCCATCTTTTTAATAAGGCCTATGAGCTCTAGATCCAGCTAAATCAATCAACTTTTCTATTTTTATCTTTTATGTATTTTTTTGTTTATCCATTTATTCTTTGTTTTGTTTGTTTGTTCCATTTTGTTAACTGTCCTTGGGTACCCTGAAAGGTGCAATAAAAATTAAATGTATTGTTATTATTATTATTACTAATCCTCCAATTCCAATATGGCTGCTGTCCAAAAAAGCAGTTTTGGCTGTAATATGGGCCTTACACCCAATTGTTCGCGCCAATTCATCTACAAGCACCAAATTTGAAACAGATGTAGCTGAGGGCATACTGAAATGATTTAGCCAGGGCGCCCGAGCCAATGGTCCCTGAGACCAAGATGGCGGCCAAATCCAATATGGCCGCCGCCTGAAAGGGATTCGGTCATAGCTTTTGAGCCAGATGAGATACAAATACAAACTTGATGTCTATTTTACCTTTTTTGACCATAGGAAACCCATTGGAATACTTACATTTATGATTGAGTATATCAGGACCCCCCAAATTCCCTAAATTCAATATGGCCACTGTCCGAAAAAGGGTTTTGGCTACAAATATTTAACCAAATGCGCTACAAATGAGGATGTGGTGTCATAAAATAGACACCACATCCTCATTTGTAGCGCATTTGGTTAAATATTTGTAGCCAAAACCCTTTTTCGGACAGGAAAACCACAGGAAGTCCATTGGCATATTTATATTTATGCTTGTGTAAGTCTGGAACCTGTATTCTTTTCAAGACTGTGGTTGAAAATCCTTTTTTTTACCACAACTTTGAAGGTTATTCTCAATTTTAATAGGTCCTCCAAAACACCAACTGACGCCCTTTGCGAGGACTTTACAGACCACTTCAGAAGTAAAATCAATGATATCAGATCAAGTCTTTTACCTCACCAGATTTTAAATGTCTACACACCTGGATCATTGACTTTACCCGAGGAAACACTGGAGAGTTTTGCCCTGGTTGATACGAGGACACTTGGTCGAGTCTTCTCCCAAGTAAAGCCAACAATTTGCCTATTAGTCCCAATTCCCACACCGTTTTTTTAAAACACTTTGTGGATTCTTTGAGGATCAGCTGTTATACATGGCGAATTGCTCTCTTCAGACGGGTGTCTTCCCCGCCTCCTTTAAAACGGCGGTGGTGAAGCCCCTCCTGAAGAAGAGCAACTTAGATCCCAACATCTTTAATAATTATCGGCCTGTATCCAACTTACCGTTTTTACGTAAAATTTTTGAAAAACTTCAAGTAAATGACTTTTTAATCGCAAACAACATTTTAGAGAAGTATCAGTCTGGTTTCAGGACGAACCACAGTACTGAGACAGCCCTTTTAAAGATTTTAAACGACATCAGGTGCAACTTAGATAACCATAAACTTACAGTCTTAGTACTACTAGATCTAACCACCGCTACTGATGTAATAGACCATCACATTTTATTAAATAGACTGAAGAACCTGGTCGGCCTCTCTGGTACTGTTCTTAACTGGTTCGTCTCTTACCTCACAGATCGACATTTCTTTGTAAGTATGGATACATGTTCCTCAGAAACCCACTAAATAAAGTGTGGGGTTCGCCAAGGGTCAATCTTAGGTCCAGCTCTTTTTAATCTTTACATGCTTCCACTTGGGGACGTCTACAGGAGGCACGGCATCAGCTTTCATTGTTATGCTGACGATACGCAACTGTACATCGCCATGTCTCCTGATGACACAGGGCCTATTGATGTCCTTTTTGACTGCATTTTAGATATCAAGACATGGATGGCAGCTAATTTCCTACAGCTCAACCAGGATAGAGTAAACCATCACAATCTGTAAAAAATCTGGATGTGATTTTTGACTCTGAGCTCAGTTTTATTCCACACATCAAAAATATCACAAACATAGGTTTTTACCATATTAAGAATATAGCCAGAGTCCGCCCGTTTCTCTCTCAGGCCAGCACGGAGGTGCTGATGCATGCTTTTATCTCTTGTCGCTTAGACTACTGTAATGCCCTGCTCTCTGGCCTTCCCAAAAAGAGCATGCATTGGCTCCCCGTTTGTTTCAGGATTGATTTTAAGGTTCTTTTACTAGTTTTAAGTGTCTAAACAGTCTTGGGCCTTCTTACTTATCTGACCTGCTTTTACTCTATCAGTCCCCGCGGACCCTGAGGTCCTCCGGCACTGGCCTTTTAACCATACCAAAGATTAGTACAAAAAAGCACGGGGGAGGCGGCTTTCAGTTATTATGGCCCCCAACTGTGGAACAGCCTGCCAGAGAACGTCAGGGTCGCAGAGACTGTTGAGGTTTTTAAAAAGAGGCTCAAGACCCACCTTTATAACCAGGCTTTTAATCAATTTTTTAATTCCTTTTAATTCCTTTTATGCTGTGCTAATCAGAGCACTTGTATCCTTTATCCTTTTTTACTGTGTTAATCTCTCATGTTTTTAGCTTCTTTGCATTTATGTTTTAGTCTCTTGTGTTTTTAGCCTTTATGCTTTTATGTTTTAGTCCCTCGTGTTTTTAGCCTCTATGCTTATTGCTTTATTTTACTGTTTTAGTCTGTCAGTTTTTAATCTCCAGTGTTTCCTCATGGGGGCCTGCCAGACTGGGAGTTGTCTCTGGTCCGCTGCTGGGGGTGCTGTCCCTTAGACGGTTTCGGCCCGGGTGGCTGGAGGGCTCTGCACCTTGGTGCGGGGCCTCCTGTCTGCCCGGGGTTGGGGTGGTCTCTGTGGCGACGCTCCCTGCAGCCTTGGACCGAGATCTCTCTCAGTGTGGTTGGCCCCCCAAAGGTAGCTTCCTCCGTGCCTCAGGTCGCACTGCCCAGCCATGTCTCTTTAGTGACAGCTAGTGTATGTGTGGGTGTGAGTGTGTGTGTCTGTGTGTCTGCGTGCGTATGTGTGAGTGTGTGTGTATTTATGTATGTCTCTGTGCATGTCTGTGGAGGTGGGAGGGCTGGGTTCTTTTGATTTCTTCTCTGTAAGGCACTTTGCGCTATTTTTTGTATAAAAAGCGCCATACAAATAAAGATTGATTGAGTGATTGAATGTTGATTCATTTCCTTATAAAATTGAAATGCTTTCAGTGTGCCACAGGTGAATACATTTTAAAGTGTAATCATATAAGAAAGAATAATACACAATTTCTATTGCAAGGCAATATCTATATTATGTCAAATTGTTAAAAGAATAATATAGTCAATTTGTCCAAAACTCTTAGAGGTTTGCTTAGCATAACAAAAAAACAGCAATAACATAAAAAACAAACAGCTGAATTCTCATGGTCTCTCTCACATGAATTATCATCATCACTCACAATCACCGGATCACTTATCGTCTCCACCATCATTGTTTGTACAAGCACCCTCACATGCACATATAGAAGTGCAACGAACTCCGGCTTTACAGCACTTGCAGTGCCCTCTACATGCTTTCTTGCAGCCACAGTGGAGGAAAAAGTCCAGTAAGGATCCCAAGTCTTGCTCGTGGAGTCCCGATACCATCCCCATGCATCGAACTCTGGGATATCTTGCTGGACAGCGGTTACCTGATTCCAGTAGAAGCTGGCCTGCAGCAGTGCTCTTTTAATGTGCTGAATCAGTGCAGCTTGGGTGGGAGGCAGGTTCTCAAAAGACTTGGTACCATTCTAGAAAAGGTGATGTCTAGCTTTATCTACGCGGCTGGAACCACAGCTCTTGCTGTGAATTCAACCATGAAAATCCACTGTTGTTTTATCTTAGTGCTGTTTTTTGTTATGCTAAGCAAGCCTTTAAGAGTTTTGGACAAACTGACTATATTATTCTTCTAACAATTTGACATAATTTAAATATTGCCTTGCAATAATAATTGTGTCTTATTCTTTCTTATATGATTACACTTTGAAATGTATTCACCTGTGGTACACTGAAAGCATTTCACTTTTATGAGAAAATGAATCAACATTGACAATAACCTTCAAAGTTGTGGTAAAAAAAGGATTTTTAAACACAGTCTTGAAAAGAATACAGTTCCAGTTTACACAAGCATAAATATAAATATGCCAATGGACTTCCTGTGGTCAATAAACATAAAATAGACACTACATCCTCATTTGTAGCGCATTTGGTTAAAAATGTGTAGCCAACGGACAGTGGCCATATTGAATTTAGGGAATTTGGGGGGTCCTGATATACCTAATCATAAATGTAAGTATTCCAGTGGGTTTCCTATGGTCAAAAAAGGTAAAATAGACATCAAGTTTGTATTTGTATCTCATCTGGCTCAAAAGCTATGACCAAATCCCTTTCAGGCGGCGGCCATATTGGATTTGGCCGCCATCTTGGTCTCAGGGACCATTGGCTCGGGCGCCCTGGCTAAATCATTTCAGTATGCCCTCAGCAGCATCTGTGCCAAGTTTGGTGCTTGTAGGTAAATTGGCGCAAACAATGGGGTGTAAGGCCCATACTACAGTCAAAACTGCTTTTTTGGACAGCGGCCATATTGGAATTGGAGGATTAAGGGGTCCAGATGCACCGGGTCATAAATATTAACATTCCTATGTGTTTCCCATGATTAATTACGCTGAAAAAGACATCAGGTTTGTATTTGTAGCTCATGTGGTTCAAAAGTTATAGACAGAACCCTTTTCGGGCAGCGGCCATATTGGATTTGGCCGCCATCTTGGCCCTGAGGGTCGCTGGCTCCAGCGCCCTAGCTAAATTATTTCAGTATGACCTGAGCTACATCTGTGCCAAATTAGGCTATTATTATCTCTATTTGGGAACTTTATCCATTTACACCGTTCCTACCTCAGTACTCTATTATTTTTTTGTTTTATTTTATTTTATTTTAATTTAGTAACTCTTATTTTTCCAATCATGTATATAATGTTTTATTGCATTGTGTTTTTTACTACGTTAGTGGTTAAGAGACAATGGGCTAGGACTGAGTTTCCATGGTGATTAGACAATACTGACTCAAGTGACTCGCACAACCCGGTTCAATATAGTGAGTGACTAATAATGACTCGAATCCTTATAAGGAACCATATTTACCAGCTCTATGAACAACTTTTCTTCTTCTTTTCTTCTGAGACGTGCTTGAAAGCTCCAGAACCAGCTAATAGGTTACCCTTGACTAAACATGTTTCTATTTCTCAACTAAGGTAAGGAAAAAAAGTGTCGAAGTGTATCAGCTGGTAGGGAGACTTTTCTTCCTGCTGTTGATAATTGATGTAAACCAGTTCTAACTGTTTGGATCTGTAGCATGGTGCAGTAAAGGTCTCAGTATGCTACAAACAAACTAGTTAGTATGACATGTGATTCAAACACAAACTGTTTCTACCTGTTCAGATAAACTGAACAAACAGGGATGATGATGCACACATCCAGTGGGCTCCTGCCTACTTTATCACCTCCACACAACCTGGCCAAGACTGTGTAAAGTGGACGACACTTATTGTTTTCGAGAGGTTAAAGAATTGTCAGTTCTGTTGTTGGAAAGGTGGCTTCTGTCAGTGTTCATCAATCCCCCCCACCTCCCTGTGAATCCTGTCTGACTAACCTTTGGCTTGCGACCTCGTTTGCCTTTAACCTTTTTGAACGACTTCACGGGTTTCTTGCTCTTTGAGCGTTCTTCCTGCTTCTCGGGGACAGACGCTTGGCTGTCCACTTTCACGCGACCTCCTCTCTTCTTGGAGAGAAGCTCTGGGTGGATACGAGGCAGAACCCCTCCATTGGATATGGTCACCCCCCGCAGAAGCTGCGGAATAAAACATTTCAGAAACAAGGACTCTGACCATGTCCTGTCTTACAACATACAATAACACACCTTATATCTCCATGAGAGTGTGGTTCTCTTTAAGAAATGCAGACTTGCCTGAGCAGATGTAAAATGACTGACTGTTCCCAGATACTTCATGTCCTCTGAAATACTAACCGCTACATACACCATCTGCTGTCAGTTGAAACCTCCACAATCATCATGCATATGCCTTATACGCAGTCAAAAGGTCTATAAATTGTTACTCTTTTATTAATATAACATTCATTAGATAATTAAAACCATTACCAGGGTTTCCCCTACATGTAATTGACTGAGGCGCACCGCCACGGCAAAATAAAAGCCGCCACACCTTAAAAATTCAGGCATAAATAAATCCAGTGTTAGAGAAAGGAAATATTTTACTGTCATCTTCCACCACAGTCTTTGATGTTACCTAGCATGTTGGATATTTAGCTTGATAATTAGCTAGAGGATTAAAATGTTCACTTAGAGCAGAGTCCTGCACGGGTCACCGCATCTGACCCATTTTCCGACAGTAGCACAAATTACATTCCGTACCTGAGGCAACCCGCTATAAATTGATACTGACGCCCGAAGGAAAATTTGACGGACGCAATTTTTAAAAGTGAAAGTAAGACAGGGTGGGGAATGGGAGTTCTGGGAGGGCGCAAGCGCGCATGAATGAGCTCATATGAAATATAAATGCTCATCATTTGTGTCGCTAATAATGACTGATAATAAGTGAAGCCTTGAAAATGGCAATCATAAAACCCGACCCGCCTCTCCAGGCGTCCGACCCGATCCGCATCTGTGTCCGAACAGTTCATTATTTTTCACCCGTGCAGGACTATGACTTAGATAACTCCTCTCTTGAAACAAATAATAAAATTTGTATTTCTTTACAATATTAGAGTTCATGATGGCTGTGTGAGAGCATTATAACCAGACATGACATATGTATAAATATTACAGTATGATGACCCAAACTGCGCCCCCCCCCCCGCCGAGCGCCACAGTCTCAGAAAAAACTGGGGGAAACACTGATTAACGAAACCAAAATACTGTTTGTTGTGGCTGATTTGTGGTATTTAAAAGAATGGTGTACATGTCTTGTATATGCATTGTCAAAAAGTACTGCGACATAGTATCTGCTGTCTCAAACTGTGCAATCTTCACCAATGACTAATGTTCTTGGGGTCTGAACAGAACAGCTGTTACAAATGATTCTGTTGATTATTTTCTATATTCATCAATTTGTTGTGCAGCCTTTTAAATTTAAATTGTGAAAATGTGGATAAGTAAGACGAATCAAATGATGTCCACAAATGTCGTTTTGACGGCAACTCGAAGATATATAGTTTACTAAGAAACCAGAAAATATCCACATTTAAAGCAAAACTCTTGCCAAAATGCAACCCGGACTTTTTTGTCAATGTATATGAGTCAAACCTTTTTGTAAAAGCATAATTACGACAAAAGAGGCACTTTTAAGATTTACCGTAGTGTCGATCTCAGAATGCGACGTAACCTGGAGGACAGTTAAGGTGGAACACTCCTACGCATAGTTGCATATAAATGCAGATAACTCGTTGTTTTTTCTTTGGCAATAAACAAAATTGACCTTGAAGTTGAAAAAGGAGCCTCATATAAGAAACAATACTAAAATAAAAAGTGGGAAAAGTCACATGAGATATCGTGTGGATTGTTGTTGCCGGAAGACAGTAGCGTTCCACCTTAACTGTCCTCCAGGTTACGTTGCATTCTGAGATCGATATTTCTCAGCTGCCATGACGACTTGGAGCGGAACAAGCTACTGCTAAGGTGAGTTGTTCAAAAACTTTTTAGCAAACTCTGTGTATACAAACAATGTTCTCAATGCTCGTGTTCCTGAGCAAAGTTTCATGTTGTGTCGAATCTTCCTATTGTTTTAAAAATAGCGATTTTGATTCTATCATAAAAGAACCTGGAATCATAGAATTTTGACCTTTTTTCCACCAAATCTTTTTAAACAGATAAGTGATTCTAAAGATAAGTGTTGATTTATTTAAAAGCATTATCATTTAACTGTTGCAGCTTTAGCATCACTCAGCTGTACATGTGTTTGCAGGGATGAGCCAAAGACATGTCTGGCAGAATGGATGAGCTTAAAAGTGCACCAGGCAAACTGATCCACCGTAGGCCCCAGATGGAAGACACAAATACTGTATGTCTTTGATTGTCAACATCTTCTATATTCAGTTGTCATACCGGATGGCATCACTACTTCTGGTGTACAGAAACTTTCCAACCATTGACCAAGGTTGGAAAGTTGATTTAAAGCAGCATCAATATATTTATATTGACTTTGGATTGAATGGCTGTGTGTGATGTAAAAGATGTTAATCATGGTAATGAACCCATAGAAGTTATCACCACCACTGCAGTTCCCCTCAGTGCTGCCTGTTCTGACTGTTTGGTCTATTAGCCAACAAACTCTACTATCAGCAGCAGCAGCTCATGTAACCCCAATGTACACTACCTGCTCAGCACCAAACAGCAGAGTTTTAGAGACTACCTGCTAAGCACAGTGGAGCATTTAGTAGTTAAAGAGACAGATATTTCCCTCAGGAGTTGCTGGAGATCAAGAATGAAGTTCTTATAAAAGGCAACCTGTATGCTTTCAGACTGATTTCAAGAGTGTATTGTTTACTTACAAATCACTGAGTTGCCTCTACATGTTCGGCTGGTCTCTTCACTGCCTGTTTTTAAATCCTGTCTCAAACACATTTTTATTCCTTGGCTTTTGATTCAGTATGACGGTCGTCTTTCTTGTTGCCGACTGTCTTGTGTTTTATTGTGCTATTTTTTATGTGCTATCTTTGGCCAACTATTGTTGTTTTAAATGTGCTTTATAAATGAAGTTGCAGTGTGAATATTACACTTACAACACAGCTGTACATTTGGTACAAATGCTATCTAAGTAGTAATATAACCACATGCAATATCCACAGTTCTACACACAACTATCAGCCAGCCCCTTGTACAGCAGTGTGTTACCTGGTTGAGCTCCTCATCATTGGCCACCGCCAGCTTGATGTGCCTGGGAGTTATTCTGCCTTTCTTGTTGTCCCGTGCTGCGTTTCCTGCCAACTCCAAGATCTCAGCTGAGAAGAGAGAAAACACAGACAGTGTGTTCTCAGATTTAAACTTTTGTGAACTCCAGGACCATCAGGAACAAGAATCCTAGAACATCGACCTAAGTGTTCTATGAGGAGAAAAGTGAATTGTTGCAGCATTGATGTGGACAAAGACAAATCTAATGAACAAGAAATAAAAAGTCTTCTGTTTCTCTCTCTCTTCTGCAGTCTTCTTTTGTTTCACTGACTTTAAGGCCACGCAAACTTCGTCCAGTCCCTAATCAAAAAGATGTAGGAGGCAAAAATTATTTAAAAAGTACTTAATTGTATATATTAAAATTAAAACCTGTGCCATAATGAGCACTGTCTGTATTATAATTCATATTGTTTAGGATCATAATGCTTTTTGGAAGGGATTGGAAATGTATTAATAAGGGAGTAAGATGCCAGACACCTGTTGTTTATTTAGTAGTTGTCAAAGGTTTGCCTGTCAGGCATAAGTTACACTGTTACTGTTATTCACATCATGTTACACCATGTAACGTGATGTGAATAACAGTAAATGTTTATAAAAATGTACACAAAAACAAAACAATGGTGCAAGTAAGGAGTATCGAACAAAACAATCAGGAATAATTATTTATCGTAAACACAGCGATAAAATACATTAAAAAATATATGCAATCTAAGATAATGGGAAACATGAAATGACTAATTATTTAAATGTTATAATAACTTACTTTACAACAAATATGTTGTATTTTCTATTTACAATTTCTCAACAGCTAGAATTATTAGCATATACTAAATACACTGTTCCTGACAGCGAATCATGTGTTGCCACCCACCTGCCAGGTACTCGATGACTGCTGCCATGTAAACTGGTGCCCCCATACCGATGCGGTATTTGTGTGTGCCGGTGCGCAGGTACCTCATCATCCTCCCCACAGGGAAAATGACACCTGCCCTGGATGAACGGGACAGCTTGGTGGCCTTCTTTTTTCCTCCTCTGGCTGACATCCTGCTCTGGATACAGAAAACAACCACAGCGAGTGAATAAGAAAAACGACAACAAAAAACAAAATAATGGTGGCCAAGTGAGAGTACAGGGAGTCTGTATTCATGTGAGACCTTCGGTGACCCGTCCAACAGCCCTGCAGGCCGCACGGGCTCAGTGAGGATGTGTTAACCTGATGTGTATAGGATCGTATAGCATTGTACCGCAGACATAGAGACATTCGTCACGTCCACTTCTTGGATCTGGGGAGCCATAACGACGGCCGGTCGTTTTTTTCCTAATTTTCCAATAGACCATAAGTTGACCGAGGATGTTCACCCCCCCGGGTCTCCATGTAAACAGTGAGCTTGCCGACTGAGGCCTGCAGCAGCGCCGCTACAACCCACACAATTCACATGTAGGCACTAATGAACACAGGAGATGCCCGCCGGCCCTGGAAGTGGAGGGATATGATGTGTGAGTGCGCTGCTTGGTGACCAGCCGAGCGGAAAAAGACGGGACATTACCGCGGCTATGTTAGCTAGCCTTACTGTACAGGACCGAGCGTTACAGTGAAGCAGGCAGCTCTGACAAGGAGCTACGCAGACATAAAACTGCACTTCTCCGTGGTTTTAATCGTAGAAAAAAGCCTGACATGGCGGTATCTGCTGACAAGGAGAAGTGTATTTATGGATTCGTAGTAATGTGGCTGAGGACAAATAAAACTCAAGCTCAGGGTTAATGTTAGCTACGCCAGGCTTCGCCCAGCTAACGTCAGTCAACATGAGACATTCCGCCGGGCTCCGGGCTGTATTGTACATGGAGACATTAACCACGACGAGACGTTTCTTCTAACAAGCCCCCCGCCCCCTTCTCTTTTCATGAAGCCTCCAATCCTCTGCATGTGTGTAATCACATCAGACATGGAGAGTAAAGAGTCTCCGTCAATCCGGATATGCGTCGAGGCATGAGAAACGGAAAAACCCTCCAAGTTTCTACCTGTTAAGTCCTCCTTTCACGCGATTCAGCGCGGGCCAGAGATGCTCCTGCACCGAAGACAGATGAATCCCTCAGTGAAAGACGGCGCGCTTTGTTTTGCTTCTGTTTATTTGCTCTTCTTGTGTCTGGTCTTTCTTCCCAACCTAAGAAAAAGCCCACAGAGAAAGCAGGAACAGCGTCGTCTGGACGGAGGCAGGCTCTGTGCTACTGATGCTGCAAAGGGGAAAAATTCAGGAGAGGGAAAATCCAGAGAAAACGCCCCCCTGACATGAAGAAAACACGTTGGAATTATGTGCAGAGGGATTAAGGTGGCACATTGTGTAAAGCAATTATAAATGTAATCTGTAATAACAGAACTATTTTTCGAGCAGGTCCTGTAGTAAGTAAGTAGTAAGTAATAGGCCTACCCTAAATGACATTATATGTGGCCTTACTATAGTTGAGTTCATATCTTCACCCTCATGGGCAGCCCGCGATTTACTGTCTGCCATGTGTTAAGAATGAAAGGTGCAGGACTCCAGGTCTAACAGGTAGGGAAACAGTGAGGGGACATGTGTCCTCCTTACTCATGCAGACTGTGGGGGCTGAATCAGACAGATGAGCCTGTTTGATAGTGATGTCTCGGTTGCAAACGAATCTCTTTAACGCGAACGAACTGACCTGATTCCCTGTTTCACTTCTCTCTCGTTCCTTCGTTCTCACAGACCACTCGCTGTGTTGTTCACTGTTTAGTTATCAGAGTGGTGAGGAGGACTGAGAGCTAGCCAATCCTATGCTGAGTCTAGGAAACTGTCGTTGAATTTTTGCCAACGAGAAACAGGGAAGAGGATTAGGGCCATATATGAATTTTTTTTTTAGTTCTGACTTTAAAGTCAGAATTCTGACTTTTTTTCTCAGAATTCTGAGATTATAGTCAGAATTCTGACTTTTTTCTCAGAATTCTGAGAAAAAAGTCAGAATTCTGAGACTAAAGTCAGAACTAAAAAAAAAAAATGTACATGTGCAGACTTCTGACTTTTATCTTGGAATTCTGACAAATTCACGTGGCCATAATCCTCTTCCATACATAATCATGAAGTTGCAGCCATGTATTTTAAGGTGACCAGATTTCTGATATGAAAATTGGGGAAAAAATCGGTCAAAATTCAAATGTTATCATTATGAAATAAAAAAGAGGGGCAATTACATGTTCATGTTTTTTTTAATTTTAATGTGTATTTTTAATGTGTATTAAAGCAAATGAGTAGCCAATTAGAAGTTTCAGTAGTCCTGATAGTAGTAGTTTGGTAGTATTATAATTAAAGAATAACCACCTCTGTTAAGGCTGCATGAGTTGTTTATTCTATCACATGTAGTGTCCGACCGATTTTTTGGCCCGATAACGATAGCCGATATTAGAGGGGGTGCAATCACCGATAGCCGATATGCAACCGATATAGTGAGTTTTTGAGCTGGAATGAAAACAGGCCTTGGATTGTGCATAGATTTTCCACCAGTATGATTATGCAATAGTACAGTCACAGTGACAGTAGTACAGACAGATGCTTTCTTAAACTAAAGTCTTTATTCAAGACTTTTAACATTTAACAGATTTTTTTTAAATGACATTTAACATTTGAACTTGTTCGGTCAAGCTGAGAAAAAGTGCAGATTGGCACACAAACAAAAATAAAATAAATAATGTATCAGAACTTTCCATAAATAAATAAAAATAAATAAACAGATCAGCTGACTGGTCAGGTGGTCGAGAGGTTTCGTGGTGTAGAGTGGGGGAGGGACTTCACTGAAATGTGAGCTGAGCCAAAGTCTCTGGCTGAGCTCAGTGCGCCCCACTGGACAAAATAAATCAGTACACCAGCGCATGCTTTTGTCATTGTCACACTTTTTTTTCTATCGCCGCAACATTTCACCGATAGGATAGAACCCCCGATAGAAATTGGGCCGTTCTATCGGGCCCCGATATATCGGTGGCCGATAATCGGTCGGTCACTAATCACATGTCTGCAGCATTTGACATTAGAGCTGTAAAAACCAGAGATAAAACAAAAACAACAAAACAAATTCTTAGCTTATTAAACGTATTTATTATTTAGCTGATGGATTTTATGACCATATCTCACACCACTCTTGGGAATTTTGCACTTTTCAAACACAAAAGCTCTATGGTTTCTGGTCCTAAATGTCTGGATCCGTGAACCCAGCTGGTTCAGCAGGTCCACCACAGTCCTCTCCCTCAGTAGCCTCAGCCTCTGTGGCCTGCAGCAGAGGAGAACATGAGCAAAACTGAACAGATGCAATAGTAAGTGAATTTTGTTTCTTAACAAAGAAACCTTTGGCGACAGGGGCGTATAAATGGAAATTCGTCTTGGATTTTTTCAGTAAAATGACATTTGCGTATTTTTGACAGAGCCATCTTCCTGTCTGCTCATCTTCCTTCACCTTCTTACTCCTTCCTTGTCTCACTTCTTATACTCTTAAATTTCTTCTCCTAAAGTGCTTTTCTTTTCTTTTAAAGATTTCTTCCGGCATAGACACCTTTATTAAGCAGTAGACAGATAGGAAAATATGGGAGAGAGAGGGGGATGTGACATGCAACAAAGGACCTCCGGCTGGAATTGAACCGCGGTCAGCTGCGTATGTGGCATGCGCTCTAACCACTCGACCACCTGCACGCCATGCTATTCTTTTCTTAACCCTTCTTTCTTCTCTCCTTACTCTCTCTTCACTTTACCTTTTCACATCACTCCTTTACTCTCTCCTGCTCCTGCTTACCCAGTTTGCTTCCTCTTACACTCTTCTGCTGTTTTCCTAGTCTTCTCTCTCCCTCACTCATTACTCAGATTACATTACATAGACATTACAACAGAGCAAAATTAAGTAATGCTATTGTCACCTCATGATTATCTAATCACACATTACAACTTCACCAACACCAGTGACAGTTTGGCATTAGCATAGTGGCTTCAGTTCAGGTCTTTAATTCAGATAAACAGACGCACTGTACTATAATCATCCTTATTTTACCTCATCTAGCCTACACACAGTCAAGTCTAGTTCAAGCTCACAAAATAAATGGGTTCATACTACACAACTTACTTAACACTTAAAGCGAAACTCTCGCCAAAAAGCAACCAAGGCTTTATTTGGGATTGAATATGAGTCAAACCTTCGTGTAAAAGCATAATTACGACGAAAGAGGCACTTTTAAGATTTACCGTAGTTTCGGTTTTGGGCACGTTAATTTTGAACGGGAGTGCTAGGGGCATGATACACTAGCATCAAAATCGCACTCTGTCCCAGTGTGAATTGTCCTTCTGCCGTCTGCGGCTTCTGCCGTCTGCGGCCTCAGCCGCCCATCCTCAGTACGCTCCTAGTCATTTTAACTGCTAGCTTTAATAAATTGCCTCTTTTAATATTATTAATTGATGTTGGCAGCTCTGTAAATAAAACTGTAATCTTGGTGGGAAACACCCTTGTCTCGGTCCATCATTCTTTTTGATTTGTATCAGTAAAAGAATCTGTGGCATCTTTATCAATCAATCAATCAATCAATCAATCAACTTTATTTATAAAGCACTTTTCATACATGAGTATGTAGCACAAAGTGCTTTACACAGGAAACATAAAACAATAATAAAGAAAGCCCCTCCCTCCCACCCTCCGTACTATATACATGCACACATACGTACACACACATACACACACACACACACACACACACACTCTTACTACAGGAAATAAGGAGACATGGCAAGGCACTGAGGATTGAGGAAACGCCACCTTTGGGGCCGTCCACACTGGGAGGAGTCACAGGCTGTGCCACGGGGGGCACCAGTGTCCAGGCCCCCCGACCCTGACAGACAACGACTGGCTGGGCCAAAGGGACCCAGGGACAGCACCCCCAGCAGCATCCCAGACACAGCTCCCAGTGTGGAGGACCCCCCTGAGGAAACTCTGGAGTTAACCCTTAAAAACTAAAAACATAAGATAGGATAAAAACCCTGACAAAAGATAATTAAATGAAGTGAACAGTTAAAAGGATAAAATGCATAAGATAATAATAAATAAAATAAAATAGTATCGAAGATAAATAATTAAAAAAAAAAAATTATTTAAGATGAAAATTGTTTAAAAAAAAAACAAAAAAAAAAACACAAGATAGGAACAACAACATAAAATACGATAGAACCACATAAGAATGGAATAAGAATTTAAAATATTAGTTAAAAGCCTGATTAAAAAGGTGTGTCTTTAACCTTCCCTTAAAAATATCAACAGTCTCTGCAGACCTGAGGTTTTCCGGCAGGCTGTTCCACAAGCGGGGGCCATAGTGGCTAAATGCCGCCTCACCGTGGGTTTTAGTTCTTGGTTTTGGTAGCGATAAAAGGCCAGAGCCGGAGGACCTCAGGGTCCGCGAGGGTTGATATGGTAAAAGCAGGTCAGATAAGTAGGAGGGCGCAAGGCCGTTAAGACATTTAAAAACCAGTAAAAGAACCTTAAAATCGATCCTGAAGCGCACGGGGAGCCAATGCAGTGACTCTAAAACTGGTGTAATGTGCTCCCGCCCTCTGGTCCTCGTCAGCACTCGTGCGGCTGAGTTTTGTAATAATTGGAGATTTAGAGTACTCTTTTTGGGAAGACCAGAGAGCAGGGCATTACAATAATCTAAGCGACAGGAAATAAAAGCATGCATTAGCACCTCCGTACTGGCCTGGGAGAGAAACGGGCGGACTCTGGCTATGTTCTTAAGATGATAAAAACCTATTTTTGTCATATTTCTGATATGTGGAATAAAATTCAGCTCAGAATCAAAAATCACGCCCAGATTTTTTACTGATTGTGTTGGTTTAAAATGTTGTAGTTTTGGAAAAAGTTTCTCTCTCTGGCCTTCAGGACCTATAACTAAAACCTCAGTTTTGTCCTGGTTGAGCTGTAGGAAATTCACTGCCATCCATGACTTGATGTCTACAATGCAGTTAAGAAGGGCATCGATTTGATCTGTTTCATCAGGAGACACGGCAATGTACAATTGTGTGTCATTAGTGTAACTATGGAAGCTGATGCCGTGTCTCCTGATGACATCCCCAAGAGGAAGCATGTAAAGATTAAAAAGAAGTGGACCTAAAATTGACCCTTGGGGAACCCCACATCCAATTTCATGGGTTCCTGAGGAGCATGTATCCATACTTACATAAAAGCATCGATCTGTGAGATAGGAACAAAACCAGTTGAGGACAGTACCAGAGAGGCTGACCCGATGGCTGAGTCTGTTTAATAAAATGTGATGGTCTACTGTATCAAAAGCAGCGCTTAGATCCAGTAGAACCAACACTGTGAGCTTTTTGTTATCTAAATTCTATCTGATGTCATTTAAAATCTTTAAAAGTGCTGTCTCGGTACTGTGGTTTCTCCTAAAACCAGACTGATGTTTCTCTAAGATGTTATTTCTGTTTAAAAAGTCATTAACTTGGTTAAAAACCAGTTTTTCTAAAATTTTACTTAAAAACGGTAAGTTGGATACAGGTCGGTAGTTGTCAAAAACATTGGGGTCTAAGTTGCTCTTCTTAAGAAGGGGCTTCACCACTGCCATTTTGAAGGCGGTGGGAAAGACACCCATCTGAAGAGAGCAGTTCATGATGTTTAAAAACTGTTCCTCAAAGAATCCATAAAATGATTTTAAGAGTGATGTGGGAATTGGGTCTAAAGGGCAGGTTGTTGGGTTGACTCGGGAGAATACTCGACCAAGTGTCCTTGCATCAACCAGGGCAAAACTCTCCAGTGTTTCCTCAGGCAAGGACAACAGTTCAGATGCGTTAACAGATAAAACTTGATGGGATAAGAGGCAGGATCTGATGTCCTTGATTTTGGTTCTGAAAAATTGGGTGATTGAAGTATTTAAAGTACCAATAACGGTCCGGTCACATTCTGGCGTTGTTGGCAGGACACAGTGACTGTTTTGGTGGATTTTGAGACAAGGTTTTTTTTTTGTCTGGTTTTTTTTTTGTTTTCTTTTCCCTCTCCCTTCTGCCTTTTGAGTTACACCAACCTAGTTTTTGATTTATTATTTTTTTGTTCAAAACAAAACAGCAGTGTGCACATCAAGGGACCTGTCGAATGTGTTGCTGCCTCCCTGTTGGTCTTCTCAATCAAGTCTGAGTGCTTAAAGTGACTGTGTACTCACTGACTCTTTTTCATCTCAGCCATGGCCACTGAGCTGCAGGAACTGAGGGAGCTCGTCCAGCAGTTGCGGGCTGAAATGGAGCAGCTATTGCAGGAGCAACTAGCAGCCAACTCTCTTCCTTCGGACTCAGACCCGGGTCGTCCCGCTAGTTCACAAAACTCTGTTTCCAACAACCCCCTCCCTGTTGAACGGTTGCTTTATATACCTAGGGAGCGAAAATGTCCGGACGACCGGTATCCCAGTAGAGGACTGGAATGAGGAGATGAGGGCGACCTTAAGGGCGAGACAGTTAAGACCTATTGATCAAGCTTATTTCATATATGACCATCTAGAGGGTGAGGCTAAAGATGAAATTAGATACCGGCCTAAGGCAGAGAGGGAGGACCCAGAGCGAATCTTTGCTATCCCCCAGGATCTATATGGTTGCCCTAAATCCTATGTGTCCCTGCAGCAGAGTTTCTTTTCAAGAAGGCAGCTAGATGGAGAGTCACTCCAAGAGTTTTTTTGGGCATGAATGTGATAAGAGAGTGCTACCACCAGTTGTTGGCTCTGTCCTTATTGATCTCCCGTTTGTGCAGCAGGCTCCCCCATCATGGCAACAGGCTCTACAGCACTGCCACCAGACCCAGGCTCATGCAGCTCGAGTCACGAAAGGGTTGGCGCGGGTGAGAGGTAGGCGTCCTGTTAATATCCCAGGGGGTACGGTTAAGTGGGCGACTGCTACGTGTGCTTCTTATTTCAGTGAGTCCTCAGGTGCTGCCTTGATTGAGCCCCTGGATGACAGTCAGTCCCTCCCTGAATGTGTGCTCATCTCCCCAGCCATGGTCACCATCACTAATGGCACAGTGTATGTGCCAGTAGTAATCGTAGGAGAGGTAGATGTCCTGTTACACCCCCACCACCCCATAGGGCTTTTGAGTCAGGCTCAGGTCATTAGCTTGCCAGAGGGAGTCTCCACTGTAAAGCAAAACTTGGGTGGGGTTATAGCTACGGTTTCAGCCCAAGAAGCCCAAGCCAGCTCAGTCAGACAGCACATTGAGTCAATAGATTTATTGACACTTTCGGAGCCGAATCAGGGAAAGGTTAGGTCCATGCTTCTTGAACATGAGACTGTGTTTGCAGCTTCTGACTTGGACCTTGGTTGTACTAACCTGGTGACGCATGACATCCCCCTACTTGACAGTGTTCCGATTAGGCAGAGGTACAGGCGCATTCCCCCCTCTGACTATGATGAAGTTAGGGCCCACATACGTCAGTTGTTGGATAGCCAGGTCATAAGGGAAAGCTGTAGCCCCTATGCCTCCCCCATTGTCCTGGTGAGGAAAAAGGATGGCACCTTGAGACTGTGTGTAGACTACAGATTGTTGAATGGCAAAAAACGAAAACATGCCTTCCCCCTCCCACGGATTGAAGAGTCACTGGACGCCCTTTCAGGAGCACAGTGGTTCTCCACTATAGATTTGGCTAGCGGCTACCATCAGGTTCCAGTCACTGAGCAGGATAAAGTGAATACGGCCTTTTGCACCCCTTTTGGCCTTTTTGAGTTCCAGAGGATGTCATTTGGTCTATGCAATGCACCCAGCACGTTTCAACGACTGATGGAAACGAATGTTCGGAGACCAACACATGGGACAAAAGTTGTCTGCACCTACTGTCAACATGAAATGAGTTACCACTGAAGTACGTTGAGTCTCAAATATCATTTGCAAGCCAAACACGCGGCAGATGCAGAGAGCCCACCGCCCCCCCTCGCCAAAAGCAGACATCACCATGTTTTGATCCCTTTTAGGGTGAGGGGATATTTTTTGAGCCTTTTATTTGAAGTGCATGATTTTAAGCGTTGAATAAACATTTTCATAAAGCAAGCATATTTGCCCTTTCTTATGTTGCTAAAAGTATTAAGAACATGAAAAAAATACATTAAAGGGATAGTTCGGGTTTTTTGAAGTGGTGTCATATAAAGTACATATCTATAGTCGATATGTTCCCTACCGTAATCACAGATCTGCGCAGTCTCAGTTTGGAGAAGTAGAGAGCCGCTCCAGCCCAGATGCTCAGCTTTGTACTGCAGTGAACGGGGTCCAGCAAAAAAGCGAAATTAACCACCTAAAACAAGGCTCACCTAAATATTTTTACATCAGTTCAAGTGTACGTTGTATATTCACACCGCTTTTCATCGCTGTCATACGCTTTCTTTTGGCACTACATTTTCTCAACCACAGAACCTCCGTATCCCTATGCACTAGCTTAACTGGGCAACAGCTGATACATGGAGGGATCTGCAAGCGGCGGAATACAGCGCGAGGCCCAGCTGCTGGACGAGAGGTTTACTTTCGATAAAAACGAAACTTAACTCTCTGTATCCTTCCGCAATAGCGCTCATGCGTAGGGATACGGGGGTTCTGCGGTTGAGAAAATGTAGTGCCAAAAGAAAGCGCGGTCTGACGGCGATGTAAAGCGGTGTGAATTTTACCTACACAATGTACACTTGAACTGATGTAAAAAGTTTTAGGTGAGCCTTGTTTTAGGTAGTTAATTCCGCTTTTTTGCTGGACCCCGTTCACTGCAGTACACTCTTAGAAATAAGGGTTCCAAAAGGGTTCTTCTACAAGGGCTGAGGTTCTACCTGGAACCATTTGCTTCTGAAAAACCCTTTCTTCTGGAAAGGGTTTTTGGTAACACTAATGGTTCCAGCAAGAACCATTTTGATCCAGAGAACCCTTTAAAACCCCTTTCCTGAATAAAGGGTTTTAAAAGGGTTCTTGGTAACACTAAGGGTTCCAGTAAGAACTATTTTGATCCAGAGAACTGTTTTTGGAAGAAAGAGTTCTTCAGGGATTGTTGAGAGCATGGGTATAAGATCCTGTGTAACCAGGGACATACTTCCTGATAACACTTAAGAATAACGGTGCAAAATATAATTCCTTGTGACTACTGATACAAATACTTTTCATATCCATTTTTTTGTTTTGTTTATTTGTTTTATTAAAGCAAGTTCTTCTTCTCCAGATCCTGTTGATCAAACTGTAACATTATTGCCCATCTTGGTATTTGAACACCTGCCACCTAGTCTAAAGTCACTGGCAGTAGTGACGGAGGTAACTAGCTAGCTGCATTGAATTATCAGGTCCACCATACTAGTCTATTACCTTACACCTTCTGATCAGACATATATGGCAGTCCTATAACTGAAATGTTCTGTTACCAATTTATTTTCACAACCATTAATTATAAGAAAGCAAGATCTTCATCAGAAAATCTTGTTGACCCAGGCAAAGATTAGGTGTGACTGGGATTTTAACCCACACCCTTCAAATCTAAAGTCTGTACCATTACCCACTGAGCTATCAAGCAGAATGTGTAGATCAGGGATCTGACTTGCCACACTCACTCACACAGCGAGGTTGACAGCTCCTTCATTGTCAGTGGTCAGACAGAGTGAGCTGATCATGTGTCTGTTTAGCTCTGTCTGTATAATGTGTGACTTCTGCTTTGAGGTCACAGGTTCAATTCCCATGTTGACGGATATCATACCTTGGCAATGCCCCAATGGCAATCTCAGAATTTGTGTGAGGAATTGCAGTTGTGCATTTGAAGCACCAGTGTTATAAATGAAACCTGCAATCTTTAGGGTCCGGGCAGCTAAGCTGCCAGGACACTATTGTAGGAATTCTTCTTCTTTCTTCTTCTTCTTCTTCTTCTTCCGAGATCATACTTCCCATGGTTGAAAACTCACCAAACTTTACAGAAATGTCCGACCCCATGCCAGATTTACTCAACTCCAAGGACATGGAGGACCATTTTTGAAATCTGCCTTGACAACTGCGGGGGGGACAATAAGCATTTAAATTTAAAAACTTGACCTGACTTCACTTCCAGACAATTAGCTCAGTTGGCTAGGAGCTGGTTCTTGGTGCTAGACGATGTGAGTTCAAGCCTGAGGGTGATAATGGTAATACACAAAATACCAGATAGTCTTTGTGAAACAAAAGTTTAGAGTCATGTTTGACAAAGACATATCAGAATTTTACCTCAATAACAGATTTAAAAAAAAAAAATTTTAACAGTGGTTTCAAAGGGTTAGGAGCAACTCCTAAAAATAATGGGCGTGTCAGTCGTAACTTTAGGACTCCTATTTTTTGAAAATAAGAGTTATTCACAAAACATTTTAAGCCTAAAAGTAGCACCTAAGTCTGGGAGACCTTAGAAGTAGTCCAGAGGACTCCTAACTCGCTAAGACCTGGTCACAGCCGAATGTTTTGGAGATGCTAAATAACAGGGAATTATTAAAACGATGTCGGATGGACCGTGAAGGCATTGAAGTTGTGGTTAAGTTGGTGAGGGACGCAATAACGTTCCCAATCAACTGAAACAATCCCATAACGCCGGAGTTAAATTGTTTGGCAACACTCCGGTATTTGGCTACGGGGAAAATGCAGCTCTCCGCACAGGACTATTATTACCTGGGGACCTCAAGTGATTTAGAAATTATCCCACCACGTCTGTGTTTGGTGAGGCGCATTCGCACGGCATAAGCAAAGTCTGTGTTTTAACTCAAATTTATTGACATTTTCCCCGGGTTGATCGTGGTGCGATCAACCCGGGGAAGCGAGCAGCACGACGGTTAGATATGGATATTTTTAATATAATAACTGGTGAGCCTGTTGAAAGATGGAAAAATGTTCCTTACCGCATGCTGCCATGCATGTAATCCATCTAATCATCTTTCGAGATTTCGCTCTTCTGATGAGCCTCCTGAATTTGCACCCAAAATGCTGTCAAAACTTTCATTCATTATTCCCAAAGCAGCCTCCATAATTCTCGACCAGGAAAAAGGCAGGAAAAAAGTGTGGAAAACACAAAAAACCTTAAGAAAAACAAAAAACGACCCCAAATCACAGAGATGCCGATTTGCATGGGACTAATATAATCACATGACTTCTGTTTGGTGAAATATGGTAGGAAATGTGCAGTGCGTTACGGACATGGCAGATTCGCATGGGATTAAGATCACAGACGACCTCCACAATTATTACAAATTACTGGAGGTCCCCAGGTTATACTAGTCCCGTATGGTACGAATAGGGCTTTTGTCAGTCGGAAAAAGTTGCATTCCATCAATACACAAATTGTCTTTGACGCATGTTACAATGTACTGAACATTGTTGGGAAATGGCCCGGATCAACACACGATTCCCGAATTTTAATGGAGAGTGGTTTGACGCAGCTTTTCGAGCAAATGCCGCTTTTATTGGCAATTCACGTTTTTCATCGCAATCTTCTATTTTGTAATTTTTGTCCAAATAATTATTTGTATTTTTATTTATTTTTTATTTTTATTTTTTTTTGGGGGGGGGGGGGTTATGAAACAACTCCTACATAAAAACTTTTAGTCCGATTTAGGAGTACTCAGAGAATCAAGGTGAGCTAAATATAATATCTTATTTCAGCATGCTTGAGCCTAGCTGAGGACTTTTATGGTGAAAGGTGGACTAAGCATTTGTTTCTTGTTGTGTTTTGTACGTTTGCTTGTTTGTTTGTTTTCTTGTAGAAATGACTTACACAGCTTGGACGAAAGCTGAAGTGTGCCATTGGCTTGAAAAAGAGGGTTTTGCCGAGTACTGCAACACATTTTCTGATGGGATATAATGAGTTATCAATGTCAACGTTGTCCACTTAAAACCAGAACACAAAAGAGATACCTGAAACATCTAGAAGTATATCATCAAAGTGAACCTAACTTCGTTGTTGAATGCGGCCAAAATGGATGCCCCAGTACTTATACAAAAATATCATCCCTTCGAAAACACATAAACCGGAAGCACATAACTACAATCCAAGAGGAAAACTCTGAAGTTCAGAGAAACATTGAAGATCATTTTGAAGAAGAGCCCGACATAGAGACTTCTCCCTCTTTTTTAGAGAAACTAGCAGAAGTGAAAACAAAACTGACCCTAACACCACAGTGGTAGCAGGAAGTTAACACAAGACGAAGGTTAAAGAGAAGATGATTCTTCCATATTATATAAGTTTTTAAAAACTATCATGTACACCTCATCTTAATGGTTACCTCTTACTATATTGCTTGTGTCATTTTTCTTGAATGCATATAGGCTCAGGAGGGTGAAGAATGTAGAGAGGATGAAAGGAGCATTGAAGCTCATATCAATGATATGTCTACAGAGATGCTTAAGGTACACCCAGATGTGAAATCTTTAAAGGAGAGAATGAGACGAACCTGTGCATACCGAAAGACCTTCATGGCAACTGCCAAGGCTGAGGAAATCACCGAAAAGTTTCCCGTACTGAAGCTTCCTAAAATAGTTGGTATCTTCAAGCATTGAATTTACCATATTTAATTTGATGTGTATTATTTTATTTATGATCATTAAGTATTTTGAGATGACACTTTTTATGCCCCCTTACAGCTTCTGTGGGAGATGAAGGAGCAATTCCTTGTAGAAGCTGATCGCAGAATGGTCACAGAGCTGGATCGAATGGCAACAAAGATTGTTCAAATAGCATCCATGTGTGACCTAAAGGACTGCTGCCAGAGAGCAATCAATGACTGCCTAGATGATTCAGTAAGACGAGGTATCTAGGCCTATATGTGTATCTATAGGAGCCACAATTTGTATTTCTGAAATATTACAGAATAATTTTATTTCCTCAGGAATCATTAGGGATGCAGCAATTTTACTGCTACCTTCCATTTTCAGAGAGGACTCATCCTTTCTATACACTCTACAGGAGGTAAATACTGTATTTAAGGTCAAAATTTTGGAATTAGCATTATCCATATTATGGCAACATTGTGTCATTTTGCTGTTTTCACAGCAGGTTTTATTTACTGATATGTATCTGTTTTTATTGCATAGGAGCCAAACGTGCCTACTCCAGCAACACATGCTCCATAACACACAAGAGGGGAACCCTATGCAGGCACAAAGGATAACCCTATACCTGGATGGTATACAGGTTTTGACTGAGGACAGCAGCATGGACATATCATATGCTATGAGTGCATTAATGTCACTCTATTTTGTTTTTGCTGTCCAGTACCCAAAAGAACTGAGGAAAAACTCTTATTTTCATTGAAAGATTTATGTTGGGGATCAAGGACCACAGTGTTGTACCCATTTCAGTGAAGAGACTATACAACTGTGTGGGAAGTGGGGAGTAGTGAGTAGATGTGTTGCAGCATGGGATTTCATGCTTTATGTTTTTGTTAATGGTTCAAATTCCTGCTGCTGCCCTTTATGTTAGTACATATTGATAAAAAATATCCCTTATTTAATACATATTTTGGACCAATACATTTTGTTTGATGTTGGCATACTGACGTCTCTAGATTTCCATTATTGTTACAATACGTAACATTTTGAGTACTTGTTACATAAGACTGAAAAGTATTTCAACATTATTTAAATCAATGTGAAAACTTTGACATGATTCTGTTACACTGTCACAATTATTACGTACAGTATGTACTCTGATTCCTTTCATTGGACCATGCATTATTTTATTGTTTGTAGATAGCTTACAATAAGGCACAGTAAATGCAGTAAGTGCACCTTGGATTGATGGAACTAAAACTCTTTTTTGTCTCCCCTTTCTGCCATGTCACCATTGCTGGAGATTACACAAATTCACCTACTGAGGACAGCATGATGTGTCTGGCCTGTCATGTTGCTGATTCCACTGGACCTATGTTGACTTTTGACCTGTTCTCCCCTGGGACCTACACAGCCTCTCCTGTTCTGTTGGACTATCTTTAAATAAATGTTTTTCTCATTAAAATTTTTGAATGTTTGTTCAATGTCAACATGATATAAATGACCACAATATAATATGAACTAAGCTGATCTGTAGAATACAATATGGTTCTTTATAGAACCCTCACAAGACAAGATGGTTATTGGTGAAAACCTTTGAAAAGGGATGTTTTTAGAACCCCCTGTGTGAAGTCTAGATGAAACCCTTGAAACATGAAAGGGTTCTTGTGGAACTCCTTGACAAACGAAAGGGTTCTTAGTGGAACTCCCTGTGTGGGTCCTAGATGAAACCCTTGACAAACAAAAGGGTTCTTAGTGGAACTCCTTGTGTGGGTTCTAGATGAAACCCTTGAAATACGAAAGGGTTCTTAGTGGAACTCCCTGTGTGGGTTCTAGACGTAACCCTTGAAAAATGAAAGGGTTCTTAGTGGAACTCCCTGCGTGGGTTCTTTGTAGAACCTCTACTGAGGGGTTCTGGGTGGAACTCCCTGTGTGGGTTCTAGATGAAACCCGTGGAAAACGAAAGGGTTCTTGGTGGAACCCCCAGTATGGGTTCTTTGTAGAACCTCTCATGGGGGGTTCTGGGTGGAACCTTACACACACAGTTCTAGGTATAACCCTTTATGTTGGGTTCCACCTGGAACCCTCCAAAAGGGTTCCAGGTGGAACCTTTATCAAAGGTTCTACCTTGATCCAAAAAGGGTTCTCCTATGAGGACAAGCCGAAGAACCTTATATGGTTCTACTTAACACTTTTATTTCTAAGAGTGTACAAGGCTGAGCGTCTGGGCTGGAGCGGCTCTCTACTTCTCCAAACTGAGGCTGCGCTGATCGGTGATTAAAGTAGGAAACATGTCGACTATAGATATGTACTTTACATGACCCCACTTCAAAAAACCTGAACTATCCCTTTAAGGTACATTAATTACCTTTAATCGCGATCAAAAAAAATAAATGTTTGACAGCCCTATGTAAAACTCTTCTTAAAACCCACCTCTTTTCTTTGGCTTTTAACACCACGTAGAGTGTTGATTTTATGTGTTTTTATGTGATTGCATTTATTTTATGTGTACACATGCATTTCTTTTTTAAATTTATTCATTTATTTATTTTTATCTCTGTTTTATCCTTTTGTGCAGCACTTTGGAAACCTTGTGTTTGTTTAAACTCTTGCTATATAAATAAAGTGGATTGGATTAGATTGGATCACTTAGCCAATGAAATTTCAAATCTGGCAATATAAAGTTTTTTATGTTTTTTTAAGGGAAGAATGCAAGTTTTTGCAAGTTTATAGAGTTTATGCCTTTTGCTCTTTATATAGGCAGTTTTCCCACCTGAGCACTTGTTTTTTTATTTATATTTATTTGTGCTGTCAAGCGATTAAAATATTTAATCACGATTAATCGCATTAATGTCATAGTTAACTCATGATTAGTGTCCCTTGATTTATTTTTGGTCCATTATTTTTTCACATTTTAATGCTCTTATCAACATGGAAAAGTGGATTGGTTTGCTTTATGCAAATGTTGTTGTTTTTTTTATTGAAAAACAACATTGGCGATACAAAAAAAATTATTAAGTGCACGTAAGGTAAACTAAGGCTCAACCTATAGTGCAGTTAAACCAGGGCTTAATACTTTTTTTTTTCTTTTCTCAAGTTTGTTTTCACCACAGGCTCATCAACCAAGCTGTCATGACTCTGGATTCATGGTCTTTGTGATGTTTCTTGTATTTGATTTCCGTGTCTTTGTATCATGTCTTGTCGTGTCTTATGTTTTGATTTTCCATGCCCTCATGTGTCTCCTATGTTCTTCCCTCTGTCTCCATCTGTCTGTCAGTGTTCTCATCCATGCCTTCCCCTCGTTATCTCACCTGCTCATGTTCATGTTTCTGCCTGTTCCTACCTGTCTCCAATCTCCCCATGCTATGTGTTTTTGGACCTTGAGTTTTGCCTTTTCCATTGGTTTTGATTTGTACTTTGCCTTTTTCAGTTGTACTTTGTCTTGCCCTTTTTGTTGCTATTTTGTCTGGCTGTTTTGCGTTGCTACTTTGCTACTGCTGCTTCTTGTCCATTTTTGTCTTTTTGGTCCTGGCTCTCGGTTTTTGCATTCATCCATCCATCCATCCATCCATCCATTATCGTCCGCTTATCCGGGGCCGGCTCGCGGGGGCAGCTGCCTGAGCAGGGACACCCAGACTTCCCTCTCCCCGGACACTGCCTCCAGCTCTTCCGGGAGGATCCCAAGGCGTTCCCAGGCCAGCTGAGTGACATAGTCACACCAGCGTGTCCTGGGTCTTCCCCGGGGTCTCCTCCCGGCGGGACATGCCAGGAACACCTCCCCAGGGAGGCTCTACTCCAAGCTCCTCCCGGGTGACAGAGCTCTTCACCCTATCTCTAAGGGAGCGCCCTGCCACCCTGCGGAGGAAACTCATTTCGGCCGCTTGTATCCGGGATCTTATTCTTTCGGTCATGATCCAAAGTTCATGGCCATAGGTGAGGGTCGGAATGTAGATTGACTGGTAAATCAAGAGCTTCGCCTTTCGGCTCAGCTCTCTCTTCACCACGACAGACCGATACAACGACCGCATCACTGCGGCCGCTGCACCGATCCGCCTGTCAATCTCACGCTCCATCCTTCCCTCACTCGTGAACAAGACCCCAAGATACTTAAACTCCTCCACTTGAGGCAGGAACTCTCCTCCCACCTGGAGGGAGCAAGCCACCTTTTTTGTATTCAGCTTTTGTTAAATAAAAGCTTGCCTTTTGTTCCCCATATCCTTGCCTCCCGTGTGTAACTGCATTTGGTTCCAACTCTTATCTTTAAAGCCTTTTTAGTTTTCCCCTTTAACCCCAAACCTGACACAAGCCTCTTATTTCAGAAAGAATGAACAGAAACGGTTAGTTACCAGTAAAAGGTGAATCTCCTGCTTCTTTGCTTTGAGCCAGTTACTCAAACAGCTGTCCAGAATTGCCACAGGCCCTTGTTTTTGTGAATGAAATAGCTGGGTGCGGGTCGGTAAGGTAACATGTGTGGGCGGGACTCCTGGGCCTCTGTAGACTCTCACTGGGCCAATGGGCCAGGTATTCTTTAGACAGACAAGCCAATGGGCCAATCGTCACCTCTCTGCTGTGTCTGCAGCTGAGCACTGTGCCGATGCACGTCTCTCTCCCCAGGCCGGGAGAGTTATCATAAGCCATTTTTAGATAGGGCACCAATTTGCCCGTCCTTTTGACGGCTCGGTCCGCGGTTTTAGACAGAGGCCGGCAAACTGAGGGTCAGTTTTTGTCCGCCAATTTTCCGCCTCGGAGGGTGCACTTGTATCCGCCTCGCCTGCTATCTAAAAACGAGGCAGCAATGTGCCGGCCTCTGCCTGAGGTGGGTGGAGGTGTCAATGACCTGGACTGTTGTGCGACCCACAGCCGGGGAGTTTTAAAACCAAGAAACAGCTGATCACAGCAGTTGTCCATCATTTCATCCGCGGACGTTAAGATGAGCAACTGGACAGCCGCTGAGATCAAGGAGATGCTAGCGTCTCCCTGGTCTCTGTAGCTGTTTGGTTGGGTTAGCTTGTTGTTGTGTTGGCAAGCTAAGACTGGTCGCTACTTTCAAATTAAAAGCCCCCCGCTAAGAACCCACTTCTAAACTCCAATGGGGTGCAATGTAAAGGCCCCCACACACTGGCCCAACCGTTAGACGTCTTAAGCGTTTGGAGAGACTCGGACGAGGTCGGGAACAAATATGTTTGGTGTGTTCAGGTGCGTCGGAAGCTTTCGGAGCCGCGTGGACATTGTCGGATCCGACTGAGCATGCGCAGTCTGAGGAGGTGGGCCGTCGGACGTCTGAGCCATTGGATTCTCTGATTGGCAGTGTGCTAGCGAATCAGCGCGGTGTGTGGGAGGGGCGGAATACTGTGTTCACATTGGTTTTCTATGCACTCTGTTCCGTCTTTTCTTGTTTTCATGCTTTGGAGTACTGGCACGAGACTAGCTGTTATTATGTCCGTTCAGGACGAATTAATCTGTGTTCATTTAGTAATGCCTCACTGCATGTTTAGTATGCAGCTGTTTTTGTCTGAAATAGTTAAGTTTCATAGTTAAGTTTCATTTTCATTTTTTTCACTCTAAGTTTCGAGAGTTGCGTGCATAAACCTCTAGTCCAGTGTCTTTAACACTAGAGCCACCGGCTTATTGCATCTCGCGCAAGCGCAGAATGTACACGCTACTGTGGAGCTGGCAGAACATCGAAGCGGTGTGTTCAATGCAAGTTTTGTGCCGAACGGGTCAGACAAGAGGCAACAGAGTGGTCGGAGAGTGGTCGGATAAGGCAGTTGGACGTCTGGGCGGTGTGCGGGGGCCTTAAAGCTCTTATTTTGAAGACAAATTCATTGTCACGGTTCACAGCCTAACTTCGAGCTTCACGTCACGTCACATGTTTACGCCTACCTCAGAGGCGGCTTTTGGAAAAGGAGTAATATTACGCCTCTGTTTAGAAAGACAGGCCGGCACATTGCCGTCCTTACCTTGGAGCAAATGTGCCGCCTTTTCGATCTAAAAGGGGCTATTGTTACCAAGGAAAGAAGCAGCAGAAAAAAAATGCGCGCTAAAGTGCCCTTCTTTTCGCCCCTGCCCTTCAAAAAGTCTGTGCACGCCACTGGTGCCTACTACTCTTTGGCCGGCTCGCAAGCCCAAACAGCGTGCCTGTCATTTTGCTTCCGGTCTAGCTAGATCCGGTGTGGTGTTGTAGTTTTTCTAACGTTACTAGTTGTCGCAACAGTGCGTGAAAAAACTACAGTTTGGTAGACCAAAAAGAACGTTAAACTTGCGATAAAAAAAATGGACAGCGCTTATATTTATATTTGATGCATTTATTAAGTGTATGTAGAAAAACAGTGACTTTATGATTCTGTTATTTTGTGGTTAAAAAAGTGGCTTTTTTGTCAAGCACTTAGATATTTCTTGAGGAAAAGATTTGTTAATTTTTCATGATATTCTTATGAAATTTGAACTTGGATCATGTAATATTTCGTTATGTGGATCCATTGCAGTTAAAAGGGGAGATCATAGATCATTTGCAGGCTTGTTTAATAAAAAAAAAAAAAAAAAAAGCTATTATAACTGCTATTATTAGTAAAATAATAACACTTATAAAATAATGGCACATACAAAGCTTCTGACTGTTTGGAGTCAAAATTTGGACTGTGAGTTGTCAATATAGCCCAAACCACGTCTGAACTTCAAATGGTTCAAGAAACAGCTGTTTTTTATTATTTGAATTTTTTTTTACTGTAAGTATTTATTTACTTTTTTGGCCTGTCATGGCTGTATGGAATACGACAGCTGAGACGTGACAGGAAACAGGATGAGAAAGAGGGAGGATGACATGCAGCAAATGGTCACATGTTGACTTTTTTAAAAGGTGTTTCCTAATATATGTCTTACACAGTACTGGGAAACAAACACCTGGCAGAGCTGGTGTTCATTTTGTGAATAAATTATATATGATGTGAATATTTTAGGCACAATTATTTCTTTATAAGTCTATGGATGTCTATGGATAACATTATTAAGAACTACACATTTTCATGGTGAAACTGGTGAAGAATAGTTCATATTCTTTTGTTGGTATGGACATACTTTGTTGTTAGATTAGTTTGATTCTCCACAATTCAGGCATTTATCTAATTTTACAGAAACCAGTAGAACAGAAAATGCATCCATTCAGATTTGCCAGTTTAGTAAACAAAAGACACAGAAAAAAGAAGTCATAAAGTCCTAATATGTGTCCGTTCCTAGACAATTTGTATTCCATTGTTGAATAGCAAGCTTAGTGTCTAGGGGTGCAACGGATCAAAAACTCACGGTTCGGATCATTTCACTGATCAGAGTCACGGATCGGATCATTTTTAAGATCAGCAAAAAAAAAAAATGCTCCCATACAGGAGATTTAAATGACATAGGGCATTCAAGCTCCTCCGTTCCTCTGCTCGCCATGATCACGCTGCACTTAACAAGTGTGTGGATTGAACATGCGCACAACATTTTTTTTTCATAAATCAATCCACGGATCATGTGCGTGCCGAACCGAAGATATAGATCCGAATGGATCACGGATCAATGATGATCCGTTGCACCACTATTAGTGTCTGTACTGCAGGCACAGCACATCACTGTCATCGCTAACCCAACCCAACCCAACCACCTCAAGTCTCACTCACACAAGACATAGTGTATTGCCATGAATGCAACAAAAACATGGCAATTGTGAGCACTCATTGCTGTCACGCTAACATGTCCATTTTGGGAAATTTTGGCTGCAATTTCTCTAGCCTTCATGTGGACGCTCCCACACAGAGTTTAAAAGCCTGCAAACTCCTCTCCAGCTAGCTAGAACTGAAGCAGCAGATAGATGAGAGGTGAAATGTCTTCAGCAAACTGAAATAAGTCCAGTTGCCTATGTACAGCACACAGAATTGTTACGACCTCAGAAATTGTATAAACATTTTTATATGTGCTTTTCACTGCCTCTGCTTAAATATCCCTCTTCTACCAGAGTGTGTGTGTGATTGGTTGCAGGTGTGTTTGATTGCAGGCTGTCCATAGAGCTGATTGGTTCAAGCCTCGCACCCAGTAGTTTAAAGGCTCGGTCTTCACCAGTTCCTGGGGGTTCTCCTTGGTCAGTCAGTCTACCAGCATTTTTGATTGTGTGCAAGATGTGTTTTTGAATAAAACCATTTAAAAATGCTTTGCTGCTGGTGTTGCTTTGTGGACAGGAAGAGGGCAAGAGGATTTTCTTGTTGCGCCAGGGTTTCCCCTAGGCCCTGGTCGTAACAATTCGGGGCTTGTCTGAATGTCTATGAGGTGAGGTAGACGTTGTTCAGTTTGCATCTGTATTAGTTGCCTTCAGTTAAGTGTAATGGTCATCTCTTTTGTTAATTTGTTGTTATTGCTGTATGTTGTGTTTCTGACTGGGCACCCTGACCAGATAGCTACCGGGTAAGTTCAATAATTTGCCACTTTATTTTGCCTTATTTCTGGTGGTAATCCTGAGTGGGAGCATGCTTCAGTGTAGAGCTCTCCCAAACAATTATTTTTCAAACGATTAATCTAGCAATTATTTTTTCGATTAGTCGACTAATCTAACAATTAATTTAAGGTTACATGACTAAACCAAGGTAACGTAGTAACTGTAACTGTCATTGGTAACTTATATGAGGAAAAAAATACCGCAGTTGTAGGCGGAGCAGTCCTGTCCTCCCGCCTGTCCTACCAACTCTTGGTCACATTTCTGCCCAAAAACAGCGTCTTTCACTGGCTTTAACTCACTCAAGTGGTTGTGTTGATAGAAATCACCGTGATGGTCAGCCCTCCCGAACGAGACTTCAAGGAACCTTCCCCCAGAAATTTAGCATGAAAAACCTAACTCTTTCACCTTCCAGGATGTATAGGGGGCTGGGTTCTCAATCACTACTCATTATTAACAGTCTGCGGGTTTAGATTGACAGGGGAGACACCTGGGAAACACCCCGACGTCATCATCATGACGTGCACCTTCATGTCTCTTTAGGAGCGGCAACGCAGCTTTCTGTGTGAATTACATGGTGGTTTGTCTTTATTCCAGCGGTGCTTCACACTGTGTGACGGCGGAGAATTGACGAGCTGCTGCTGCGGCATTAATGCAGCGTCTCTGTGTGAGAGGGGTTATTCTCAGCCTCCGCAGGTACTACCACTTCCTGTTTGGGATGACGCGTAGACACAAATTATTCATGTCGACAAATTTATGTTGTCGATTACGTCGATGCGTCGTCCCAGCCCTACTGTATCGCAGTTGACTAGATTCCTGGTCTTCAATGTTGCACTGAATGGAACATTTAAAGATGCCTCAAGCTCGGCAAGTCACTGAAGACTAGCTAGATGAATTAGCCATGTTGGTAGGCAAGTCAAGTTTGGGTATCTCTGCAGTTTGTTTCCCTTACCTTAATTTTATACTTTTGCACATCAATGTTTTGTGTGACATGGCTGCTTTTTTGTTTTGGTCACATTGTGATGTGTGGCTGTATGTAAAACTTGTGTGCAGTCACTAGTTGGTGACCTTTTTGCTTGTGGTAACTGCACACCACTTTTGTTGGGTCACCTGTGGTTGCAGCTTAAGTTTAAACTGGCCAGTGTTGGGAAAGTTCACTTTCTACATAAACTAGTTCAGTTCACACATTTAAAATGAACTAGTTCAGTTCATAGTTCATAATTCAAAATTTTGAACTAAGTTCACAGTTCCAAAAATGAACTAGTTCACAGTTTGTTTGTTTTTTCCAATATGTTGCTGCAAGCTAATATTTTTCTAAATTATTGCCACAGCCCATATAGAACCATAGACAGCAATTATGCTATCAGTTTTAACACTGAAACTGCAGCTCTCCGACAATTTACTGCAAAACCAGGTTGTCCAGCTGCGGCTGGGAGATAAAGAGCCCCGAGATGAAGAGCCACATTAATGGAGCCGCTACTCTACACCGTTAATGTGATTTGGGTGGTAGAGAATCTGTTTTGGCTCGCCGTTGCCATGTCTTTGGATTTTTTATTCACTCGCACATAGCTTAAAAGGCTCGTCGGGTGCTTTAGTTCAATGTGCCATTTCAGGTTTGCTGTTGACGTTGTTGATGTACAGAGTTGCTTCTTGAAACCCGGCGGGCAAAGTTTACACAAAAAGGTCAGATCTTTCCCACCTGGATCATCACTGACCTTTTCATAAAATTGTTTTAAGTAATCATACAAAGATGCCGTATTAATGGTAGAGGCGGAGTCTGAGGTAGTGCTGCTGTCGTCATTTGTTTTTGCCTCCATGCTTAGCATGTTGATGACGCATGCGGCGGCGCGACTCTTGCTGTGCTGCAATTCAGGGTCTGCACACTTCAAGGACCCGTCCTTTGCGGTCTTACCGAAGGAGTGTACTTCGGTGTGCCCTGCAGGCCGCGTCAACTTTTGTTAAATGGGACAGTTTTTTTTTTTTTTTTAAGTGTACAAAACCACAAGGTATACAATAGCAATCAGCACATTGGTGACGTAAATGATAAATAAATCAAAGAGTACAAATGAAATAATAAATAAATAAATAAAATAATAATAAATGAATAGCTAGTTCATACAGAGGTTTCAAGGAAAAACTTTTCATAATGACTCAATAAGGTACTACTTTTTCTGTTATTTAACAAAGTCAGGGATTTAAGCAAAGAGCTCAATTCCAGGAGAAAAGGAGCAATCTTGTTAAATGGGACAGTCCCTTCGAAGCATTTCCTGGTTGCGTCACCAGATGTTCCCGCCCCTACCCGTACGTCACTCTTAATGCAGACCAGGTCCGTGAAAGTGACAAGAATGGTAAAGTTTGACTGTCAGATCTGTTTGAGCTTCAGGAATTCCTGATTTCCTTTTTAATCCTCCTGCTTGTGGAGGAAGAGGAGAAGCGGCTCTGGTTTATCTCGGGCTGAGAGGACCGTGGAGAGGTAAACCTGTTACTGAACCCACAATAATGTTATCAATATTATCATTAGCTAACAGTTTGGGGTCATTAACATACAGATACATTACGTTAATGCTGACATATAAACTGCTGATCACCACATATGGTTTTATTTAGATTTTAAAGGCACTATTCCTACTTAAAGTGTTTGGTAGATAGGTTTGTTTGTTGTAATAATCTATTATTATTATTATTATTATTATTATTATTATTATGAAATTAAAATTCTTGCCTCTTTCTTAAAACATTCTTAGTACATGGCAGCCGTCGATTGAGTCAGAACTGCAGACCCAGTTGATAGACGATGTGGTGGACAGAGGAGACTGGAACCCCAGACACCCTGAGTACCGACCCAGATGATGTCCCACTGACACCATCCAGCCCAGCAGCACTGCAGGGACTCCTGCTTAGCCTGTTACTGTACATCATCTGTAACTGTTTTTTATATTGTTATTAATAATTATTTTTTTTGTTGATAATTGTTTTTGTTAAAAGTGAATAATAATCTGTAAATAGTTATTTATGCTGTAATTTTGTAAATAGTTGTAAATGTTAAGTCCTTAATAATAAAACAAAACATTCAATCCCTTGTTGTCCCTGAAAAGTAGCACTTGATGCCGTATGCTATCATAAATTACACTTAAGTTGAAAATTATTTCATTTATTCATTATTTCATTATTTCATTTATTTATTTATTTCAGTATATAAAATAGACGTTCTGTGTTATGTCAACAGACAAAAAGGTTCTAATACAGTAAAATAAAATAAAAAAATAAATAAAAAAAGTTTGTCTATTTATTCATTTATTTATTTATTTATTTATTTATTTTTATATGTACAGGGGCGGCTGTAGCTCAGTGGGTAGAGCTGAGGACTAGTAACCGGAAGGTTGCTGGTTCGAATCCCTGGCTCCCTGGGGCGGGACTGAGCTACATGCCAAAGTATCCTCGAGCAAGATACTGAACCCCAAATTGCTCCTGATGTGCAGTTGGCACCTTTGTTGCAGCCACTGCCATCAGCAAGGGCCCTGTGATGAGCTGGCGACTCGTCCAGGGAGTACCCTGGCCTTCGCCCATAGAGTCACTGGATAATAAGTAATCCCCTCTCCACATTGAAAAAGGTGGTATAAAGCGGTATCACCCACCTTTCTCATGGAGAAAGCGGAAGAAAACGAAACAAAATATATATGTATAGACCCAATACTTACATTTAAATACGAGATCTGAGGCGCGCAATGAATCTTGGGATACTTGAGACAACGAAGTGTCTGGTAGCGGTGCATACTCCAAAAACAGGTCAAAGCGGGGTGCATTTGGAGAACACTTTGGATTGGGACACCCTTTGCGCAGTGTTGTGACGTAATTGCACTTCAAATGCGCACTCGAAGTGTGCAGACCCTGAATTGAGACACAAAGCGGACGAATTAATCTGTGTTTGTTTGGTAATGCCTCACTTGCATGTTTGGTATGCTGCTGTTTCTGTCTGAACTAGTTAAGTTTCGTTTTGATCGAAAGTAAACCGAGTTTACGGTGTGTTTTAGCCGGGGTTCCGCCTGGAAGGCTCGATGGAAATGAACAATTCTTGAACAATTAAACTTTGAGAGCGAGCCATTCACAAACACCAGAATAAACGTGTTCACAATAACGTTCATCAGGCAGAAATACGTACGTTCAGTTCACGTTCGCCCAAAATATGAACGAGTTCATGAACGATCGACCAGCGCAGGAATTTCACGAGGGCCATGGCCTCGTGCCCTCGTAATTTGGCCTTGTGCCCCTGAAAAAAAATAAGGTGCCGATGCATGCCAGGAGGTGCCACTGGATGCCGGGAGGTGCCACTGCGTGCCGGGAGGTGCCAGTGCGTGTGCCACTGCATGCCGGGAGGTGCCACTGGATGCCGGGAGGTGCCACTGCATGCCGGGAGGTGCCAGTGCTTTTGCCACTGCATGCCGAGAGGTGCCAGTGCTTTTGCCACTGCATGCCGAGAGGTGCCACTGCTTGTCTTGCTACTCGTGACATCTGCCATGGCATCTAGGAGTGCCAGGAGGGATGTTGCGGCAGATGCAGCTGTTGGGGGGAGATGTCACTGCTTATGCCGCTGTATAGGCGAGACAAGAGGGTCTGGCTGCCTCCAGCGTGAGGCTGCTTCCCGTACAGACTCCGCTCTTGGACCGCATCCAGCATAGACAAATACATAGACGCCTCATTCAGTGTTGGACCGTACGTCGACGTCGCCGCCATATTGGATGTGGCAGCTCCGCCCCGTGAACTAACACAAGTCAATGGAGTGAACTTTATAAAGCGCCTTCTACACAGTGCTATAAGTTAATGCCTCATTTACACATTCACACATGTACGGGTATATTCAGGAAACAGAGAGGAACCAAAATCTGATGATTATAAACGTTAACTACTCCTCATATGTTCTGTATACAGGTCAGCACCAAACCATTTTATAATGTTTTCATGAGCTGCTAATATATGTAACGCTGTTACTGTGATGATACATGACAGTTAAATATTTAATCTGTGTCCATAATAACCAGATCCTGACATGTAAATGTGATGTCTGTCTCCCATACTGTCAACTTGTTTCATTAAATTTAAGTTTAAATATGGACATATAATATATCAATCAGAATCAGACATATTTTATTGATGCACGACGGGCAATTGCAGCGTAGATGCTCCCATTCAAAGTCAAGAAAGAGCCAAAATATGTTTTGACCGGCCACTTAAGTGTTCACAATCACGACAAGATTTCCTGTAGGAAACACTAAACAGCATAGGGATAGCTGTTAATTGCCCACTGATTGTTTTTTTTAGTAGGGAACTATCTAAACTACTACTTCTTCCTCTTCCTCTACTGCTCATAGGTGTGATTGGCAAAGGACAAAAGAGCAGGAAAATATACGGTTCCACTATGTCTCTCTTTACATTTAGTTTGTCCCGATGTTGGCTGCAGCTAAGAAAGAATTAGTTGGCCCCACACGTCCAACATTCTTAGAACACAGTGTCCTCCTGCTGCTGACACTGGGTGAACATAAAGTCGCAGCTGGACCCGAGTGAATATCCGCCGAATTTCCAACCTGAAACTAACTTCATCCCGGTTCGATGGGAAGCCTGTTGCAGCCTTTGAATAGGATGGCGAGGATTTCAGTCACTCAACTTAAACGGTGATTTGTAGAAATTATACAAATAGCGACAATAATAATTGATTTAAGACAACTTAGGGTGTAGTGCTTTCACTGTGCAACTTAAATTCGCCATTCGCCCATGATATTAAACGAAAAAAAAAAAAAAGTATTTTTTTTTAATGTGTCAGCGCTGAATATCCCGCAGCAGCATGCATGTAGGGGAAACATTGACACATCAGAGAACCTCCCGCAACGATTGCAGGCTCTTTGGTGGAGCTCTGCTTTGAACGAAGTTCCATTGTGACAAATAAATTGTCTTCTTGCGGAGCGACATGAAGACATGAATCAGAGACATAAAAAACGTTGACAGCGGTGGCCGGTCATGATGTTTACCAATACCCGACCCGTGCCTTGCGCAACTTGATCAATTTTGACGGTGGACAGCGAGGGGCAAATCTGAAACGCAATCAGTAGATCTGCTGTAGCTGTAAACTGTCTGTTTTACTTTTTGGCATTTATGTTGAAAGTTATATAGCAAAGTCGGCAAATATGAGCAGCCTGCTAGGTTATGGTCATATATCATCACAGTAACAGCGTTACATACATTAGCAGCTGTAAACACTCATACATTATAAAATGGTTTGGTGCTGACCTGTATACTGAACATATGAAGAGTAGTTAACGTTTATAATCATCAGACGTTGTTTTTGGTTCCTCTCTGTTTCCTGAATATACCCGTACATGTGTGAATGTGTAAATGAGGCATTAACTTATAGCACTGTGTAGAAGGCGCTTTATAAAGTTCACTCCATTGACTTGTGTTAGTTTACGGGGCGGAGCTGCCACATTCAATATGGCGGCGACGTCGACGTACGGTCCAACACTGAATGAGGCCTCTATGTATTTGTCTATGCTGGATGCGGTCCAAGAGCGGAGTCTGTACGGGAAGCAGCCTCACGCTGGAGGCAGCCAGACCCTCTTGTCTCGCCTATACAGCGGCATAAGCAGTGACATCTCCCCCAAACAGCTGCATCTGCCGCGACATCCCTCCTGGCACTCCTAGATGCCACGGCAGATGTCACGAGTAGCGGCACAAGCAGTGGCACCTCCACCAAACAGCAGCTTCTGCCGCGACATCTCGCCCAAACAGCGGCATTTGCCGCGACATGTGCCGCGACATCTCTGTTGGCACTCCTGGATGCCACGGCAGATGTCACGGGTAGCAGCACAAGCAGTGGCACCTTCTGGCATGCAGCGGCACCTCCTGGCATGCAGCGGCACCTCCTGGCATGCAGCGGCACCGGCCGGCATCCAGTGGCACCTCCCGGCATCCAGTGGCACCTCCCGGCATCCAGTGGCACCTCCTGGAATGCAGCGGCACCTGCCGCGACTGCTAGCGGCACCTAGCTGCGGCATCTTGGGGTGCCACCAGAGATGCAGCAGTGGGTGCCGCTGCCGCAAATTGAGCCACCTACTGAGTTAATTAGCACTGACCTGCAAAATATGAAATGATTAATTTGAGACATAATGTTGATCAAAATACGACTTTATCGATAAATTGTGTCAATTTCTGTAAAACAGACAGTTGCTATAGACGCCGGTCTGATCAGAGGAGCACAGATGGAAAGAGGCTAAAAATGAACAATGCGGGACATTTGCCTTATGGTTAATTTTTGCGTTAAACAGCTTCAGAGTAATAGTGCTGGTTAAATTAACGACTTGTAACTTGTTACATGGAGAATGGAGCCTCCGACCCGGTGTCCCAGCTCTCGTCTCTGCAGCACCGCCACACAAACGCGCCCCGTAACCCATAATCTGTTGTTTATGACAGATACGACTACACAATATACACATCATAATGTGTGTATGATAATCCATCGATCCACTGATTGATTTCCCGCTGGCTTCCTTGTAGACAAATGCACATGGCCGAGAGGAGGGTTTGCAAAGAGGAACAGAAACCGGACTTATATGATGGACAGATTTATGTCAATTTAGCTTGCAAGCTAAAGCAGTAAGTCTGTAAGTCCATGAACTGTATATTATTTGAAATGGTACAATTTTATGAAATAAATATTGGATATATACGTTATTGATTTCACCTGAGATGCTTCACCGGAGCTGGCAGCTCCACCCACAGTGCCGGCCCTGAGTAATTTGGTGCCCTAGGCAAGATCTTAGCCGTCAATTTCACAATTAATGTTCATACACTCACACAGAAACTGCATATATGTGTTCAAGATTTTATTTATTTTAAGTCAAAAATATCACACCAAATAAAAACCGAAGAAAGAAACAAGTGATAAAAATACAATATAAATAAGGCATTGCACAAACATATTATCTCTCAGCCTCAGAGTGCCATCTCTCTCTTATCTATTGGCAGCCGCTTTGCAAAACGACCTCCAACTCCTCCATGTTGCCATGTGGGTATTGTGCTCCTGGCTATCCTCATGAACCTTCATCAAGTGGCTTGCATTTTTCCAGTCCTTTAGTCCTTCCTTATTAAGTCTGTATTCTTTTGGAGGAAACATTTAGCAGCAGAAGCAGTGCAAGCTATATTTCTGTTTGAGTAAATCAGCCAGCTTCTTTTGATTTTTTTCAGCATTGACTAAGACTCTGTTACAAAAGTCATGTTGACACTCTCCCATCTTTGTTTTTGGAAAATGCGTAACTGCTTTTTTATTTGAACTGGTCCTCTGTGAACTAGTCAGAAGAGATGTCCAGTCAGCAGGTCTATTGGTCCAGCCTTTAGTCCTGATGCTGTGTCACTCTGCTGTGCTGAGGTAGAGGGACAGGAGCACCTGATGTTGTGTCACTGGGCTGGTGAAATATTTTAAAACTGCATCTGAAGAGAGAAGAGAAGTATATGTGACCACTGCATGTTACATTTTAATAAAAAAAACAAAAACAGACTAATAACGAACATGTGATGAGATTCATTCAGTTTATTGTCATTGCAATACAATTAAGTCTAATCAGAGTACAAGTGCGTGTGTGTGTGTGTGTATATATATATATATATATATATATATATATACACCATGGTCTGGGGGAATACTCGATTCTGATTGGCTGCAGGGTGTCCATTAACCCCTGATATATGGACACCTACTAAGTAGTTCCAGTCAAATTGACTGTTTACCGCTGTAAAATTAATGCGCTACCTGGCATATCAAATCTGAATATTATATTTCCAGCACTGAGTGCAGTCCGTCAGTCCTTCAGTGTCTTATCCTTTGAACACCACAGGGTGGCGACTGTAACACACAAGCTGCAGAAAGTTCACTTCCCCTCTAAATTTATTGATACACGAATAATCTCACATCCCGTTCGCTGTTCAGCTCTCTGCTTCAGGCTGCAGCCACAGTAACGTTACACACGGCCGGTCATTTGTTCGTGAAAATCTTGCTATTGATTTGGGGACAATGACATGACTGGTTAGCTAGCTAGCCTTGTTAGCTAGCATACTGTCAAATTATATTTACTGTTTGTCATCCGTGCGCAATGTTATTGACTTTGAATCTTGCTAGCATAGCGTTAGCTTGCTGGCTCATCGCTGAGCGGACTAGAATATCTCCCGTTGCCAAGTCGTATCTATGGTCCGTCCTATTTACTGGAGGAGTGAACAACGTCTCCGTTGCATAAGAATCTTACGGGAGAGTAATGATTGTTCCAGGTATTAGTCAAACCCTCAGGCATTACCAGGGAAACGAAGTTATGGCTTGTGAAAAACTTTATATTTTGGTTGTAAAACGCATGAAAATGTAAATTAATGGTCCGAATTTCTTTTCTTTGGCAAGTGACCATGGTATAAGCGGGATAATGCCCTTCGAGGTGTCCATAAACAGGAGTTAATGGACTTCGCGTCGTCCATTAACTCCTGTTTATGGACACCTCATCGGGCATTCTTCCTTACTATATATATATATATATATATATATATATATATATATATATATATATATATATATATATATATATATTAGGGCTGGGCGATATGGCCTAAAAATTTAATCTCCGATTTTTTCACACCAAACTCGATTTACAATTTTAAGCGATTTATTTTTCTCTTCTCAAGAACAAACTTCAAATTACAAAGAAATTATTAAAAGCATTGCTTTTATTTTAATGCTATGATTTACAACAAATTTGCCCTGCCATTGTAAACAGTGCAGCTTTAAACTCACATAAAAAGTGTCAGATTGCTTGCTATAATAAAAACAGATAAGTTTCCATATTGGTATTGATAAAGTGTTAATATAACTTTCATTAAATCCTTTATTTTGCAAAAGGTGCCTTTGTTTACAAGGTATTTTATATCCCTAAAGACATGTAATATAAATTAAACATCTGCATGCATTGCATAGTCAACATGACATGTTGGTAGATTTGACTAATTTTTGGCCAGGAAGACGAGCCTGTCTGCTTCCTCTGGCTTGAGACATCATGCCCCGTTGTGGCTTCGTAACACCAGTCTGGGGTCGAGCATTTTCTGCATGTGGATGAACCTCCGGCGTTTCCAATGTAAATACGAGCAGCATATCTTTAGCGATATGCAACGTGACAGCATCTGTAACAGCTGTCCACCGGGACCCTTTCTTCTCATACGGGACACAATGATTCAATTATTCTGCTAATGTTGGCTGCTTTATAGCGGATACGTGTGGGCTGCCGCGGTCTGTACAACTTGTAGTGAACAACAAGTGTCCCACTGCGATCCGGGCGTCTGTTTGAGACGCTGAAATAAATGGTTCGGTCCGCTGCCTTTAGTTGCAACAGCCTTTGAACAAACTTTGCAGCGGACGGTGGTTTGTTCGCGGTCTGACGCCACAAAACCAAGCGACTAACGAGACAGTGCCTTTTTATAAACGAACTCCTTGCTCGCTGCATGTTGTGTTTGTATTTCTGCGGAAAGTCAATGCGGGGAGGATGGCAGAGCCGACTACGAACTACGGGAGCCCACGAGGAGCAGCGGCGGAGCAAGTTAAATAAAAAAATCGATTTTCATTTTAAAAAAACGTCCTTACCCAAAAACTCGAATTAATCGATTTTGCCGATTTTCCGCCCAGCCCTATATATATATAATATATATATATATATATATATAAATATATATATATTCATTCGCCTATGAATGATATGGGCAAGCTAAGATGTTGAGTATTAACAGTAATACACTTTAACACTGATGAAAACTTTAACAAACATATACTGTGACACAATAAACCAAAGGCTTACAACGACCCTGTTACAAAGGGGATGGAAAACTACTAGCATTTTAACTGACATACAAGCAGGAAAGACACCTGTAAAATAACACCTGAACAGACCTCACGTTAACTTTCCAAACGTCCCTGATGAATTTAAGGTGGAGTAGGCTCACACGTCGACTCGAACTATTTATTGATTATTAAACAATGCTGCTATCTTCCGAAGTAAGCTAGCAAGCTAACACTCTGCTCCAACAACGATCTACGATCGTTAAACTATTAATTTCCTTTCTCTTCATCACATTGACGTTACTGTACCTCTATCTTCTTCACGTCTTCCTCTTCTTTACTTCTTTTCCTTCACTGGGCGCCGGATGGTTTCAGTGTTTTGGACCTTGTGGTTCCGCTACAGTTTCAGTAAATCTCTCACTTGGTCTTGGGGTCTCGGTCCGGTCAGATTCCGGCAGCTCGCCTCTCGACCCGCCCCCGTCACAGAGGACAGGTACAGACAGTGCACCGTTTGGAGTGATCGAGGTTCGATTATTTTCCCCTGTGACCTCCCTGTGACCTGCCTGTGACCTACGTGACGTCATTTCTACACTTTTCTACTCGTACCCAAAAACTTGAATTCGTGTTCACAGTGAAGACTTCGTAGTCGTAGAAATTAGAGTCGTGCTCACAAGACTTTGCACTCACAGCTTTTAGATTCATACTTACATAAAAACAATCCTAACCAAAACAATTTCTCAGACTTGTGTATATGACAGTAGAATTTTGTGTACAACAATTTTATTTGCACACAAAAGTTTAACATTACGAATACGAATGTTAGAATCATGGACACGTCTTTTTGACAGCGATCTTACTCCATACCCCCTCCCCATCCCGTCAGTGCTCCGTCCAAAGCCACTCCCCCACAAACTTGAACGCGCATCTGTTTGTGGGACTCAGCAGGGAGAAGGAGATGCAGGAGCAAGACGCAGCAATTCAGCTGAATTTAGCACGGAGCAGACAGGAAGTCAAGTGCTAAAATAACAAACTACATCCGGTTACTTTTCCAAAATAAAACACTCCGTGTTGACACCAGCACACATCGTGAGGCCAGCTGCCTACTGTACTGCGCCGTGGCGGACAAACCGCAACCGGTGGGGATTGCCGGACGGCGGAGCAAAACTGGATCGGAGCCGCAACACAGCGGACCGTATCCAGTGGAAATTGGGCCAACTCATTAGCCATTCTCATGGCTAAAAACAACACATAAAGAAGCTAACGTTAGTATTGGGCTAATATGAGCTACAAACGTAGCCAAGCCAAACCTCACATATTTCATGAAAATAACAGAACAAATAATTACCTGTCCAACAGAAAGAGAGCAACCTCTGCATCACTTTTCAAGCCCTTCACATGTCCCAGTTGTCTCCACCGCTCAAACGCAGCACCGATGTTGACTCGGTCGACTTCTCTCTATATCCAGAGCCTTTTTCGTCGCAGCCTTTCCTGCCTCTGGCTTTCTTTTCCTTGCCTTATTAGCGGGGTGAGCTGTTACAAGTAACGCTGGCTGCATTTTCTCTGCCATTGTAACCAAATGAACGTCTTCTCCTGCAACTCCGTATTTCTGCAGAGGAGTGTCTGAATATTTCCGGCAATAGTGAAACCTAACTGTGCACGCGCGGAGGGAGGGACAGAACCAGACATGAAGGCATCTGACCAATCTGTGCTATCCGGCCGGATGGCATGGATTGGTCAGCTTTTTCTCAGTCCTGCAGCTGCCACAGAGGTCCGATTATTTTCGTTCCTTTTTCTGAATACATAATGTATTGACTACTCTCAGGATAGCAGGATCACTTCACCCAGTATAATAAAATGTGTGTCTAAACAACATTACAGACCCTAGCTTTAATGGAAATTTCATATACAATTGAAATACATACAGGGGAGATGGCGGGAGGGGACAAGGAAGGACCAAGAAACAGGGATGAGAGAGGAGGAGAAAAGGCGGGAGAAGACGAGACAGGATTCAGAAACGAGGGAGAGAGAAGGAGAGAACAGGGAGGAGACATTGAAGGATCGGGACAAGGGGATGAGCAAGAGGTAGATGGAGCCAGGAAAAGAAAAACCACTGCCACCACTGTAGAGTCCTGGGGTTATGACTGGCTGCATTTTGAGAAGAACAAGGAAGGTTATGTTACAAAGGTGTGGTGCTGCATCTGTAGGGAGCACTATAAAAAGTGCACTACACAGCACATATAATGCGGATACATACATAAATGACAGCACAAATGTTAAAAAATGCACTGCCAAAACCCATATCGACTCAAAATCTCACATCACAGCATGCCAGCAAGCAAACCAGGCTCCAGCTAATTCTAATACAGTTACACAGCTCCAGAAACTTAATGACAAAACTAGGGATGGCCCGATCAGGTTTTTTTTACCCTGATCCTGATCCGAGTCCTTTAGTATTTAGTATCTGCCGATACCGAGTCCCGATCCGATACTTAGCCTTAACTAATATTTTCCTAGATGATACAGCTGCATTAAGAAAAAAGTACCTGCATCTAAGCTGTTCCTTAATAGGTTTTTATTATTTTGTTGAAACAAAGTCTATACTTTCATATGGCTCTTTCTTATTCTGCATATGCTATTACAACATTGGCCTCCACCTTCCTTGTGTTAGCAGGTGAGTGTGTGACGCTGCACTGTGACAGCAGACCCTCGTGTACAGCCAGCTGAAGTGTGTGTGAGACGCAGCTCACGCTTGGTACCTCCATATCATCCTTTGCTTATTTCATGTACTTTACGTTGTCACATAAAATTACGTGGACACGTTGCTTGTCTATTAACGCGTTCAGCATCTCCTGGATTGCCTGCTTTACATGCTCTGCTGTATGAGACCCACGAAACTAGTGCGCATATACCGGCATGTTGTAACTCGAAAGTGGAATAAATGTAATGCAGAGATGGTAGGGCATACCGGGGATTCAAAAACTCCAGGTGACGAAGAAAACCCTGATCCTCTACCACGGAGATGAGCTGGTTTTCCAGAGCGATTAATTTGATGACCCTCTCTGTATTATTTGTGGACATGTCGCTGAGGATATTTCTCATAACTGAAAGTATCCGCGACTGTTTGCTGCTTTGGTCTCCTTGCCTGTACTTTCGAGTGAACACGTTGTATTCTATGAGTTTTTGTTCTGTATATGCACTGTAAATAATTTCTGTAAATTTACGGCAGAATTTCAACAGTATTAAGGTGTTTTTTCAATATACAGTGCTTTACTGTTAATATTACAGAAAATCAGTGAAATTACAGTTCATTTACTGTTTTTTAACGGAACTCTAATGTATTCCTATAATACAGCACTTTACTGTTAAAATGTCTTAGATAACAGTATCATGCATTATTTTTGGCATTCTGGGAAAAGCACTGCCTGAGCTGCACATGTAAAGCTAGTTACCTGCCATACCTGATCCATCTCCATCTTACTAATTATTTGGTGAGTAGCAACTTTATTCGATTGTTTTATATTACATATTATATTATTGTTTGATTTGATTTGATTTGATTTGATTAGTTTTGTTTGCATTGATGATTACAGCATATGCACATGCTAGAATGATTTTGGTTAGCAGCTAGCTAAATTTTCAAAGATGATAGTCAAACAACACAAGGAGCACATTTTAATTTCTACAAAGTTAACGTTTGTTGACACCTGCATTTTGTCAGTGAATTCATGAAACTTTTTGATAGTCTTGTGTAAACATTTTACCGTCTATGTAATTTACTTAGACTTAGACAACACTTCAAAGACAGTGAATTATCGTGTGTGACAGGGCAGATTCAAATAAAGGCATACAATGACTCATCTTATAACAGCAAAATTTGTATTTCACTTTCTGTGTCCTAGGGAGCTTCCACTACAGCTGACATTGAGAGGACAATCGACATACCTGAAACTCCTCGTCTGATACTACTTGGTATGTTTACACCACTGGATATGCAAGCACAGGGCTAGAAGATTGATGTAACATTAGCCGAGAGGCAGACCTGCACACTTTTCATTCAGACAAACTAATGCGACTGCCACAGTTGTTCGATTTCATCAATGAGACCAACATGAATCTCCTAAAAAGAATTTAACCAGCCAGCGGTGCAGGCTTGCAAGCGTGCAGATAAGTTACTTGGCTCGTTTTCTCCCCCGGGATGACGACGGAGGTTGGCCCCGGGCGATCAGATCAGTAGACCGGCGCTGCTGCTGCTGTGACAGCCGTTGCCCTGGTCCCCGGTCACGGCTCCCACAGACTCTGCACTGGATTAAACTGTGACTTTCTCGCATGAAAAAATATTAAAACTGTGACGTGTTAACATCGCTAAAGCCAGAATTAAAACAGCTTTTAGCAGCTTTATTGCTATCGCTGTCGATTGCCACGAACTGGCGATAGCTATGCTAATTTTTGTTAGCCCGTCAATGAGGTTATACATTATACGTTAGCATTAAGCTAGCGGATTTTATGCTTATTAATTCTGGCTGTGTGTGTTTTGAACGTTGTTTCAAACTATAATCTGGGTTTAATTGAACATCTTTGATGCTTAAATTTATATTGCCGCTTAGTATAGGCCTATTGCTTTACTCTTTATTTTATGTATGCCATGTTTACAGTAGGGCAAGCTAATCTACAATTTGGAGTGACAAATAAAACCTTGAAGCAAAAAAATTTCCTTTTGTTGGAGAGTTTACATTGATGTACATACAGTAATTCAGTAACAGTTGTAAATATACCTTTGTACGGTTTATTTTTAATATTTTACCGTTCAAAAGCAAGCTCACTACTGTCCGTCCCATAGAAGAACATGACAGCGGCAGCCTCTATACTATAGTATAGAGATTATGGCTATAGAGATTATGGCAATGGGCGAATTTGCCAAAATGTTTAACTATCCTTTTAACACGAGATCAGATCAGCTCCCGATAGTTCCAAACTAGGCTCAGTGTTTCCCATTAATTACTTAGACTGTGGCGGCCCGCCATGGTCTAATTTGTCCCGCCACAGTCTCAGAGTGAACCGAACAAATTCTTACACTTCTCATAATAACGTAAAGGATCTGTAACTTGTGTTTCGCGCTGCACCTTCAGCAAAGCATCTCTCAGTCGGCCTTAAGGCTGCAACTAATGATGAATTGATGATGTACCCTCCGAATCCATTTAATTTTTTATTACAATTTAGCTTAAAGTTTAATTATTTATTAAAAAATAAACTAAAAAATAAACTAATTCAACACAGGTAACCACTTTTGCTTTATTTCTTTGATGGCTCAGATGTATGCTCTAGTTGAATTTGTGTTTTCACCATTCGTATCTATACAACCAATGTGTTTGTGATTAAATTGTATACAAGAGCACACAGTTCTTCATAGATCTAGCCTCTTAATTTTGCTCTCTAAGTGCACCAGATTGATGCATTTAACTTTAAAATGTTAAAAAAAAATCTTGCGGGGGAGCATGCCCCCGGACCCCCCTACAGGGTCCGACATCCACCCACCACAGTCTCACAAAATCCTGTGGGTGACACTGATAGGGATTATTGCAAAGGGCGAATTTGCCAAAATGTCAATGCAAGAATGTTAGTTTTTCAGATGCTCATATTTCATCATTAAAAACTTTGAAATTATTATTCCAACTTCTTGATGTGATACGTGATTGATGCTCTCAAAGTGCTCCAGATTAATTCATTAAGATTGCAAATGTTCAGAATTTTCTTCCCCCGGAGCCCAGACACCCAGGCATTTTTTTCAATCTGCTAATATTTTAATATCAAGTGATTACTAAAAAAAATTGAGGGAATAATTGTTAGTTTAAACCTAAGTGAGTTTACAGTAAAAGCAATAAAAACAATGATATCCTTCAACACGGGGGGTTGGGTGCACACTCCCCAATGCATAAAACATTTTCAGGCACGGAATTTTTTCCTGCTTCAAGCCCTGCAAGCAACAAAATGTTCTATTAAAGGTACCATCCCAAGACAATATTGCTTACTAGATCGGTGAGTGCAACTGGAAATATCTGTGCAAATGGGATCTTCATATGGTGTTACACTTATTGCTGACTCTGTGATCAAGGCAGGATTGTCATCAAAAGCACCTCCAACTGTACCATGGTTGTATGAACATCAAAAACCACAACTGTTCTTTTTGCTACAAATCCAACAAGATGCACAATAACTACTCTGTAACAAGAAAACAAAACTGAACATCTCTCCATGTTACTGTGCTGTTATTGCTTTAAGATTAAGCTACAGATGGGCAGAATATTCATGATGGATTAAATTCTAAATTTCAGGTGACATGGCAGGAAATCAGCGCTGGATGGTCAGCCTTGAGGGACACATCCTGTGTGAGGGGATTCAGCCCACGTTCTTGACGGGGCTTGCTGCCTTGTTTTCCATGTTCTACACCTTTAATCTTCAGTACCAAGAAGAGGCAGCATGCACCCTCGAGTTCATCCAGAGCAGTGGCGTCAATTCAGCCAAAGCTAAGGTATGGCAAGGTTACTAGTCACGTGACTTAACTACAGTATCAATCAATATACATGCCCAGCAAATAATCATAACAAAAGTGACAAGTCTGCTATGTAGCTTATCTGTGTGGTTAGGAAAATTTGAACTTTTTCAAATGCAGTCTCACTCACATCTCATAACCCCATACCAAATTTCAAGATATGGAGGGGGGATACAAGTGTTGGGAAAGATAATATCTAGAGAAATTGATTGTGTTGTTCTGATTTTCATTTGTAGTTAATTTATATGTATTAAATTACAGAATAATCAATACAAATTGACACAGAGTAATTCCATAAATGTATTTTAAAAAAACGAACATTTACATTTTCCCCTGGAGCCAAGGTGTGGCAGCTGCCATACCTTGCCATACCCAATTTACTCATGACATCTCTATCTTACACCTTGTATTTTTTCTGTCATTCTTTATGTGTTATTTTGTTCTGTTTCTGAAACTATTTGAACTATTTGAATGTTTCAGGTTGGAATGTTATGGTTGGCTGAGGTGTTAGTTCACGGCTTGGGACATTTTTTTATTAGGATAGGGGGGAATGAGGGGTAGAAATGTTAATTTAAATGTATTTTTCATTTACAGAACAAAACTGTACATTGAGTAACAGTAAAAATATGTTAATTTTACAGAAACATAATGGCAACCCAGCTGCCAGTTCTTTACTGTTTTTTTACAGGAACATATCTAACAGTGTGCTGTATCAAATGAGTAGTAAAATGCAGCTCCGCGAAACGGCCATATAGCAGATGTTACATGTAGCCGTTGGACTGCTTTCGCTTTCTAATTGACGTTATTTCCACACTGCAGACACTTTATTCACAGGTTTGTCAGAGTAACGCCACGCACGAGTCTGCGTTCTGCCACAAATTGTGCTCTGACGTTAAAAAAATAAAAATAAAAATCGGGCTTGGGTCCACGTTCAAAATTGCCGATTCCGATCAGCGGAAAAATGCCCAGATCGGCTCCGATCCCGATCCTACAGATTGGATCGGGACATCCCTAGACAAAACTAAATCAAAGACTCAAACTCACAACTCAAAGGTTACACCCCGCCTTTCTGAAACCCCGCTGTTCCGAACATAGACTTCAATTCATCGTAATGGCGGGGTTTCCCTTTTTTCAAAGACCCCGCTATTCCGTAAAGTCTATTGGGGAAACCCCCTCCATTCCGAAACCCTCCCACTCCGAACGGACTCAATCAGAAAGGAAACGGAGGCTGCGCATTTATCCTTTTTTTCTTTGTGGGTTCAAACGGATCATGTGGCTGATTAACCGCAAAACAAGCCTACTTCATATACTAATGACATAACTCATTATGCTTCAGCTGGACAAATGGCTATGTTGAATTGAAATTACTTTATCATGCTAAATATCCGAAATTGTATGAAAATTGCTCCAATGCGTTATACCGATCTTCGTGCATATTCAGACACGGCCTGATATGGGTTCTGAGCAAAGGAATGTCTGTTTTCTCCCCCGGTCTGTTGTCAGCAGGAGCGGGGGCTGCAGGCTCGCGCCTGGGTGAAGTGGGCTCAGGCCAGAGTTCAGCCGGGCTCGAGCTGAGCGGGGAGAGAAAAAATGTGTATTACTTTTGCTCTGTGGGAGATCTCCCACAACAGAGTGGATGAGAAACCAAGGGGGACAGATCTGCCCAGCAAACATCAGAACGCAGAGTGCAGCCTTTGTCTGTGACCTGGTTCAGCACCCTGGACAGCTGCCTGCGTAACTGGATGTGGGAATTTGATGCATTTGAAGCCACGACATTTGGTCAGAAACGTCATATATAATAACATTGTTTCGAGTCGTAAACAGTTCTGTAAGTGTAAGAAATAACAATCAATTAGGCTATTAGTGTTAGTCCTTCTTCATATAAAGTTATGTTACAGTCGCACAGCTGGAGACCGCTATCAAAGTCAGAGACAAGAGAGACAATGTATGAAATCCCGCGTAATTATGTGCGGTCAATATGACCGCTTATGGCTGAAATAGGTAAAACAAATCATTTTTTTCTTTTCCTTTTGTGTAATTTATATAAAAACTATTCTCAATTAAAATACAGACACTTTTAGAAAATGGTTAGAAGTATGTAATGTTTGCATTTTGTTTACATCGCAGATTGATAACTTAATTGTGATAATGTTCAAAGTTATCATTATTATTATTATTACTATTATCATCATTATCATTATTATTATTATTATTATTATTATTATTATTATAATCATTATTATTATTATTATTTACTGTGCTAGGTATTCTTTTCGTGGTTCTTGGTGCTTGGAGCAATATTGTTGTTGTGGCATTCATGCCAATAAAGCGAATTTGAAATGAATTGCATTAATAAACCTTTAGATTCTTGCCTATAGACTGACAAGTGTTTACAAATGAGCAATACATCCAGATTTCTTGAGATTTGTACTTTCAATGGGAATTTAAATTTAAATGTCATGCGATGTTTTCTTCATGGAAATTATTTTTCGGGCAAGAGAGAGGGAGCGCGGACGGGGGATCCGTTGTGTGACAGCGGAGCGGAGGGTCAGCGGTTGAATTTTGCACGCACGGTCAGTAGTATTAGTAGGTGTTTGAGGTTTTTTACGTTTGCGGACATTATTACATTCAATGTAATTATGTAACAGCCTTTGCGCCCTTGCCTTACAGCGCCTTTGCGTGCGCACAGTTTGCGTGTGTAGGCCCATGGTCATGATAGTCTATGGCTATAAGAGATGGATACACAATCAATTTCATGTAATGTTTATTGAATGCATTTTTGAATTGCTTTTTTTTTTCAAAGACAAACTGAGCAGCAGTGCTCAATCCACTCATACCTTGTTAACCTTCCACAAAGACAAGTTATGTTAAAACGGACGAGCAGAGGGGTCATTCCCCGGCAGATCGCACCCATGGGCCATAGTTTATTTCAGAATTGTGCTAGTGCGGCTGGAAGTGGGGATTTCAGCACCACGGATAGTGCGTGTAAAAAGATTAGACAAACGTTTAAATGTGTTTGCTGCAAGCGAAAATATACTATATAATAAATGAAGATAGTGACATAGGCCTATTAGCAATAAAAAGCAATGAGTTGTGTGAATGCGGCCGGTGAGCGGACGGCAGTGTTTGATGTAGGAAGTAATGTAAACTTGAAAATCAATTTCAGAACAGCAGTGTTTAATTTCGGAACGGCGGTGTTTTGAGGGGAGGGTCGGAACAGCGGTGTTTCGGAGTGGGGGTGTTTCGGAAGGGTGGGGTTTCGCAATGGAGGGGTGTCGGAATGTCATGGCGCCCCCCAACTCAAAGTCCTGCCGCATATTTATCTGGCATTTTTCTGGAAACATCAGAGACCAACTTCAAGCTCTTACAAAATGTGAGCCTTTCTTCTGCTCCTTACTGTTCGATGGAAGCACAGACAAAGGAACAGTAGATAAAGAAGTCATAAGCATGAAGCTTATTGAAAATGGCTCCCCAAGAATCAGACTACTTGGGTAATGACCTATTTGAATTCAAAATGTATGCAACAAATAAGTGCAACAGACCGTTTGAAGTAGTTCGCCTTGTGATCCAACAGAGGGCGCTCTAAAACTTAACTATCAGTGTGACTTTTTGCATGCCCTATTGACCCTTGACCTATCAATTCAGCTAGTAATAGGCGCGTTCAAGTTGACCTCCTGCTGCCTGACTGAATCAGCGAGATCTGCTGGCGACAGCAGGGGCGGGGCTACAAACGCTGCTATGAAGTCGGACACCCTCTCTTCCCGTAGACGTGACGTGACCTGGCTGAGCTTGCGGTGTTTGCCTCTTCGTCGGAGAAGAAGTGGAGGAAATTTAAATTCCATTAATGTTTGATTACAATCAACAACGACTGCGATCAGTTTTCTTACCTGATGCTATTGGTTTATATTAATCTCCTTCAGAAATTATTCAATCTGAGATGTTCAAAATATTAGTCAACAAAAACATTTGGGCTGAGGGAATAGAGCAGTGGAACTGATGCCTTGTTGCATCCAGAAGACCGGAGATCAAGACCCGTGTCAACTGTGTCTTTTTGTAGAGGATGTATTCATCTGATTACTTATATATATATATATATATATATATATATATATATATATATATATATATATATATATATATGTGTGTGTGTGTGTGTGTGTGTGTGTGTGTGTGTGTGTGTGTGTGTGTGTGTATACAGAAGGACAGTTCATATTTACAGACAACAAAAGAATGTGACAGCTTTGTCACAATAACAACTTCAAATTTAGATACTTTGTAATTGCTTCACTTCAAACGGTCACACAGTGGCTCATCAAGAGTAGATGAAGAGCCTAAATGTTGTCTTATTGTAAATGATCATGTTCTGTTTTCCTTGTAATTTCACCATTAAATACATTTGAACTGTGTCTATCTGGTACATTATAATTAGTCTTGCCTAATAACAATACAGTACAATTACAACAGTTATTAATTGTTATGATGACAACGTGCTTAGGTGCATGATTATATCACAGCTGAGGGGAATTTGCTGACTACATTTAACAAATAAGCAAAACTATAGACACATATGATGAAGCATTTTCTCATAGCAACATTTTTCACAATGAATGAAATACATTTCAATAAATGAATGAAATACAATAATCAGAACAAATGACTGAATCAGATGCCTTGTCCCGCTGCACCATCTCATCACACGCAAAATAGCTCAGGTTAATTCTTTGTATTGTTAATGTGACGGGAACAGAAAGGGTTAATTAAGAAGAGTGGATAGCACAGATAACACTGGACACAGCAGTTAACCACTTCTCCATCATCACCCTAAACTGACAGAACTGTGCAGCTGATTGACAACATCTTTCAGGGTTGTTGTGTTACATGAAGGATTTTATAGGTTTATTCATGTTGACTATCCCATAGGTGCGGCCACACGGCTGCTACTGATCTGAAAGTATTTGATATTTGAGTAGAAAAGAGGCAGAGGCCTTATGGATATGGAAATTCATCGTAACACACGTCGTATACGTCAGCGTAGATGAGAGCCAATTAGGGCAAAGTCCTGACGTCATGAAGGTGGGTCTGGGGTCGCGCAGTACCTGGAGAGCAACTGCGCGAATGCTCTGCAGCAGCCTCGCTCCCGCGATAACTTAAGGTCATGTGACATCAGATGCGGAGCAGAAACCACTCCCATCCAGGTCATCGTGGACACATTTTAACCAGCATGCATCACGATTTATGCAGCGCTGCGCAGCACTGCGTGATCTTGAACTCGCCTATTTAGGCTACGCAATGCATGAAGTGAAAATAAGGAAGTTGCCTACAAGCCTATGACAAAGCCTATGAAAAGATATTCGATAAGTGCCCCCCCCCAAAAAATAAAATAAAATAAAATAAAAGACAAATTAGAAGATTGAGATGAAAAGCTGCCTCAAACCACTCTCTAATAAAATTCGGGAATCGTGTGTTGATCTGGGCCATTTTGCAACAATGTCCACTATATTGCAACGTGCTGCAAAGACAATTTGTGTATTGATGGAATGCAACTTTTTCCAATTGACAAAAGCCCTGTTCGCACAGGACAATTATAACGTGGGGACCTCCAGTAATTTGTAATAATTGCGGAGGTCGTCTGTGATCTTAACCCCATGCAAATCTGCCATGTCCGTAATTTGTAAAAAGAAACGCACTGCAAATTACCTATCATATTTCAACAAACACAGAGGTCATGTGATAATATTAGTCCCGTGCGAATCAGCATCTCTGTGACTTGGGGTCATTTTTAGTTTTTCTTAAGGTTTGTTGTGTTTTCCACACCTTTTTTCTGCCTTTTTCCCGGTCGAGAATCATGGAGGCTGCTTTGGGAATTATAAATTGAAGTTTTGACAGCATTTTGGGTGCAAATTCAGGAGGCTCATCAGAAGAGCCAAATCTCAAAGGTGATTAGATGGATTACATGCATGGCAGCATGCGGTAAGGAAATTTGTTCCGTCTTTCAACAGGCTCACCAGTTATTATATTAAAAATATCATATCGACTTCCGGTTGAGATCCGGAATGTAGTGGACGCATTAAGGCCCATTTATACCCTACGGTAAAAACGGATACGGACCCTTTCGTCCGAAGTCAGAAGTCACTCCATTGCGAACATGGACGAAGAAGAGACAAATTGCCGGAAATTCAAAGAAGAAGAGAGTACAACAACATTGGTCATTTAAAAATGGCGCAAAATTTGGAGGAGCAGATTTGTGAGCTGGTGATAGGATATATACATCTCTACGATGTCACAGTGCCGGGTCACCGCGACAAACAGCGCTGTCGAAACAGCTGGGAAGAGATTGCGAGTGCTGTTGGATTGCCTGTTAAAACGGTTCAGAATAAATGGTGTCTCGCCAGGGACAGGTATGTCCGAGCCCACAACAAGGCTCAGACATCAAAAAAGAGCGGAGATGCTGCCGGGGGACCTGAGCATCCTGTCCTGCAGCGTTTGGCGTGGCTGAAAGGTCATGTCAGACACCAAACTACGTCCTCTAATTTTGATGTAAGTGTATTTTAATTATTTATTCATGATACTTTTTCTTACGTTGTCAATAAAATTCAGATCGTCCAGCAGTATCTATAATCTTTCTTTGTTTGTCCTACATCATCTTTATCTCCAAATGTATTACTTCTCTACTTTTTTTTGGTTATTCACTTCATATACTGTTTATGTTACACAAAGTATTGTTTAATTATGTCTAACTGTGACTTAAAAACAATGCACTTCCAAAATCAGTACCATTCATAACCTATCAATCTCCATAAGTTAAAAATGGCAAAACTCGAACCCCTACCAAATTAACCCGAATATGTCTTTTTTATGTCTCATACTCATGAAAAATATTATATAAACAATTTTGTACTTCTATTATAGACTCAAGACCAAGCTGAGGAGGAGGAGGAGGAAGAGGAGGAGGAGGAGGAGGGTGTTTCACCGCCTGCAGGGCTTGGACCGCCTGCAGGGCTTGGACCGCCTGCAGGGCTTGGACCGCCTGCAGGGCTTGGACCACCACCAACTGATGTGGGAAGCACCCCCCCTTCTCAGAGCCACCAGTCTGGAGCCTCAAAGAGGAGGAGGAAGAATTCACAGGTGGATCCAGTGGATGCAGCATTGCTGGGAAGGCTGGAGGAGTTGCGACGTGAGGCGCAGCAAAAAAAAAATGTGTTCAGCACGTTCACCACTTATCTTGATAGTTTTCTTCAAGAGCTTCCTGCAGCAGGTGCCAAGAAACTGATAAAAGAGATTCAGCAGCTAATGCTGGAATATCAATAAAAAATTAGAGTAGGACACAATACAGATGTTTATGTTCAGATTAATTGTTCCTTAATTAATTGTTAATTGTTCCTCATCTATATTTACGACCCCTGAATGTTTTGAATGTTTTCTTTTTACTGCGTTTATGTTTTACTGTTAAGTGCCGTTAAGTGCCTTTGTTACTGTTGCACTTTAGTGCTAAAAATAAATAAATTAGCACTCTAATAACATTTGTTGTTGTTATTTGCTGTATGTATGGTTATAAAAATACAGTATTTTATTTTAATACAAAAGACAGCAGATCTCATTGACACGGAGTTAAAAAACTATATACAACTGTAGATTTAAAAACTGAAAGAAAAGAGGGACCTCAAGGTGCGATCATCAGATATATACAACTGTAGATTTAAAAACTGAAAGAAAAGAGGGACCTCAAGGTGCGATCATCAGATATATACAACTGTAGATTTAAAAACTGAAAGAAAAGAGGGACCTCAAGGTGCGATCATCACATATATACAACTGTAGATTTAAAAACTGAAAGAAAAGAGGGATGTTACATAACTATGTTACATTGTATAGAGCATCACGTCTGACATGCCTATCCTGCCAGTCGATCCTGCCTTGGTCTGTTTGGAAGTACTCTTTAAAGATCTCCCTGACAACCATGCCATCCTGGGTGGCTCTTGCGGCTGTGATGCGACGGGTGCTGATGAGGTTGGTGTCTCCCTGAACCACCTGCCTCCACTCACCAGGTGCACCATCCCTGTCGACCATTCCTGGTGGTATATAGCGATTCTGTTCGGGCAGGGATTGGTCTCCTTTGGACAGAAAATTGTGGAGAGCCACACAAGCCTTGGTGACATCTTCAGCTGTGTCGATGCAGCACTCCATAGCCCTTCCAAGTATCCGCCACCTGGCAGCAAGAATGCCAAAGGCATTTTCAATCACTCTCCTTGCTCTTGAGTGCCGGTAGTTGTATACCTTTTCTTCCAGAGACAGTTGGTGAGATCCTATAACAGAATATCATTATTGTTAGAAATTATATTTCCAGAGGATAAACAGTGAGACAATACACTAGTTAACAACATTTTAATGTTGTAATGGTAAAAAAAGAAAGACAAAAAAAAAGAAAAGATATTAGAAAGGCTACTTCACTCACTTACCTGGGTATGGGCGCATGAGGTTGATTTTCTGTGGAAATGCCTCATCAGCCACAAAAACAGGCGGTGTCAAAACATCTGTCCCAGGCAGAGGAGCGTGTGGCGGCAGGGGGAGCCGTCCCTGAATTAGCTGTTCTCCGAACTGGGTACGGCTGAAGACACCAGCGTCGCTCTCTTTGCCGAAGGCTCCGATGTCCACAAAGGTGAAGCAGTAGTTGGCGTCACAGGCAGCCATCAAAACAAAACTGAAAAAGCCTTTGTAATTAAAAAAGCTGCTGCCACTGTTGGCTGGCGCTTTGACGCGGACGTGCTTCCCGTCAATGGCTCCGACGCAATTTGGGAAATCCCACTGCGTCCAAAAGCCCTCCCGGATGGCCTCCCATTGATTGCCCTGTGGAAACTTCACCTCCTCCCTCAGCGCAGTCCACAGAGCCTGACACACCTCTCTGATTATTTTCGAGACCGTCGCAGTTCCCAGCTTGTAGCTGGCTGCCAGGGCTTGTTGGCTGGTCCCTGCTGCCAGATAGCGTAAGGTCACAGGCAGTCGCTCAGCATCGCTCACGGGCGCTCTGTGGGATGCGGCGTGGTTTATTATTGGAGCTACCCGGCGTAGCAAGACGTCAAATGAAGCGGCGGACATGCGAAAGTATTGGAGGTGCCTTTCGTCTTCAAGTTCTCTCATCTTAGCAACGGTTGCCATGTCAACGGCCCTGTCATTTATGACACGACACTGCCCTCTAGAGGATAAGTTGCGTTACGTTACGTCCATAAAAACGCTGAAACTGGACGGAGGTATGTAGGCCAGTAGCGGAGAGAACGTTTGGTACGGACGGACGGAATTCGTCCGGATCCGGAGGTATAAAGCTAGCTTTAGTCTCGCTCTCCCGCTGCCCTTTTCAAAAAACACTACCACTTCACACCCCGAAGCTTTAAAAATACGTCATGTCGACAAGCAAGTGAAGACATCAACAAGATGACATCTAAAGCTAAACATACGAAAAAGGATGACACTTCAGCCACATGTGGCAGCCCGTGCGTTGCTAGCATCGCCAGCCTGCTAGAGGAGCACAGGGCAGCGATCTCAGCCGAGTTTAAAACGGCCTTCGCGTCTCTGGAGGAGAAACTGGTTCAAACCGAGGCCACGGTAGAAGACCACGGCCGACGCATCGCCTCAGTCAAAACCAGCGCTAACACTTTGGAGCAGAGGATACACATGCTGGAGAAGAAATGTGCGGCGCTGGCCGATAGCAACACCAAGCTAGCAGCTAAGGCGGCCGATTTTGAGGGCCGGAGCCGGAGGAACAACATAAGAATAATCGGCTTACCGGAGTCTATCGAGGGTCCCCGGCCTGCGGCCTTCTTTTCGGATCTGCTTGTTGAGGTATTTGGCCGACAATCACTACAGTCTTCCCCCGAGCTGGACAGGGCACACAGAGCGCTGGCTGCCAAGCCGTCCCCCGGAGGAAAACCGCGGGCTGTCATCGTTCGCTTTCACCGCTACCAAACGAGGGAGCTGGTCATCCGAGAGGCCCGCAAACAGCGCGGTAAACTTCAGTTCCAGGGGACCCCGATCCGGATCTTCGAAGATTACACTCCTGAGGTCCTCGAGCAGCGCACAAGATACCGTGAAGTTATGTCAAGCCTGTACAACCTGGGCCTGAGGCCATCTCTGCTGTTCCCGGCTAGGCTGGTGATCACGCTGAAAGATGGGTCTCGTAAGGGACTCTCCTCTCCCGTTGAAGCCTCCGACTTTGTGGACTCTAATCAACGGGAATCACTGACCCAACCTGATACGCCGTGAGCCGAAGACGGAGAACGGACACGATTGGTATATCACCTGTTACGTTAAAACCATAGGGAACTCTTTTGTGTGGAAGCCCTAACAGGTAAACGCTTTGGACACTGTTCTGTATTCTGTTGAGGGCGACTTGTTTATAAGAGAGGTGGTCCGGGGATGGCTGTTAAGAGCCGACCTTACTGGAGCCGTTTGGCATAATAAATGTTCACTGTTGAGATTTAGCTCAATCAGGAGTTGTTACTGATACTTTTCATTATCCCTTTTCTTCCTTTTCAGTAATTTTTTCCATCCTTAGTACATATTATTTTTTTACTGCTACTATCATTTCATGTGGTACTTTTAAAGCATCCTACATGTAACTGCTTAATTTCTTCAAAATATATTTTTTTTATTTATTTTTATTTTATTTTCATTAACTATTTTTTTTTCACTGCACTAATGCTTAACCTTTTCATTTTTGTTTATTTTATTCTACTTGTTTACCCTTTAATTGTTCCACTCAAGCTCTTTTACTGTGCAGTCACACTAAGACTGTCCTCAAGAGGCATCATACACTTGATTAGATTGCTTCACTGTTATAGTGTTGTTTAAAAATAATGATAAGATACTGTTTCTAGTTCATGCTAATAATGGGGTTACAGTTGTCATGAATGGGAACTGAGACTTTGTGTATAGGAGGGAGACTAGACTAAGGTTAGTTAGAGAGCGCCAATGTGCTTGGCGAAAAGGTGCTATGTACGTACCATGGGATTAAAAGGGAGGGAGGATGGGAGGTGGGGAGGGATGGAATGGGAAGGGCAGAAGTGGTTAGGAAGGACAACTCCATCCATTTACTGCGCTAACTTGGACTTTTGTTCTTTCTGTCACAGGGGTGCAGCCATATTAATTAGGAAGAATGTTCTTTTTACCCCTGGAGATGTCTTTGCGGACACCAATGGCCGCTATATTATTGTATCTGGCACACTATACCAAAAACCTGTTGTTCTTGTTTCTGTATACGCCCCTAACTGGGATGACCACGCTTTTATGAAAACTTTTTTATCTTCCCTCCCAAATTTAAACTCTCATGCATTAATAATGGGAGGAGATATGAATTGTGTCATAGACCCCCTGCTTGATAAGTCTAGCTCCAAAAATGTGGTGCCTTCCAGAATGGCCCGAGCTCTCTCTGCCTTCATGGAACAATATGGATACATTGACCCATGGCGGTTTCTGAATCCCTCGGCAAAGCAATACTCTTTCTTTTCACATGTGCATCGGACCTACTCGCGCATCGACTATTTCCTCATTGACAAAACTTTTATCTCTTCCATAGTTTCCACTCAATATTCATCAATAGCTGTGTTGGATAATTCTTCTGTAACTCTTGACCTCCGATTTGAACTGAAACATAAGAGTTTCAGGTCTTGGCGCCTTGATCCTCTTTTATTATCCCAGCCTGACTTCTGCAAACAGGTCTCTGAAGCCATTGACTTTTTTTTGGAGACTAATAGATCAGAAGACACACCTCCTGCGTTGCTGTGGGAAACTCTGAAGGCATTCATTAGAGGCAAAATTATTTCCTACACAGCTCACACTAACAGGTGTCGTAGAGCACGGCAGAAGGAATTAGAGGACTCTATCGCCAGTATAGATGCCCAACACTGTTAGTCAGTCACCCGATCTTTATAGGGAGAGATTAAAACTTCAAACTGAACTTGACCTTCTGTCAACTAGAGAGGCTGAACAATTACTGCTATATTCCCGAGGCGCGTTTTATGAATCAGGAGACAGGGCTGGCCGTCTACTTGCCCAACAGTTGAAATCTAGGAACGCTTCAAACCAGATAACACAAATTCGTACTGATACAGGTACAATTACCTCTGATCCGGGTGACATTAACCACACTTTCAGGGAATTTTACTTCCAGCTTTAAACGTCAGAGTCCCCGGATGGTGAGATTGACCTGTCACAATTTTTTGCGCAGATAGACATGCCCAAAATATCAATAGAGGATCAACAATTACTTGACAATCCCCTAAAACTTTCAGAGATAACAGAAGCAATTAGATCAATGCACAACGGAAAATTCCCTGGGCCCGATGGGTTCCCAGTGGAATTCTATAAAAAATTCTCAAAAAAATTGTCCCCACTACTGCTAGATATGTTTCAACAATCACACCAGCAGGGCACTTTGCCACCCACACTTACACAGGCCTCTATTTCTTTAATCCTTAAGAAAGGCAAAGATCCCCTCAATTGTTCATCATTCCGTCCAATTTCACTTCTATCAGTTGATGTTAAAATCCTTGCCAAGGTATTTGCACATCGTTTAGAATCAATCGTACCCTCAATCATATATGAAGACCAGACAGGGTTTATTAGACAACGACACTCATTCACGAATATTCGAAGGCTACTCGACGTCATCCACACTCAACCTTTTCCTTCGGACTCAGAAGTAGTCATATCCCTTGACGCCGAGAAGGCCTTCGACAGGGTGGAGTGGAATTACCTATTCTCCACAATGAGAAGGTTTGGCTTCGGTGACAACTTTGTTTCCTGGAGTCGCTTGCTTTATACTTCTCCTCAAGCATCAGTATGTACAAATACTCATCGCTCTAAATTATTTCCTCTTTCTCGTGGCACGTGCCAGGGGTGTCCGCTCTCCCCGATTCTATTTGCAATTGCCATCGAGCCACTTTCAATAGCGTTGAAATCCGAAACAAGATTCCTTGGTATCCAGAGGTGGGGAGTGGAGCACAAAGTTTCGCTATATTTTGACGATCTACTTCTCTATGTGCGTAACCCAGAGTCCAGTATGCCACATATACTGTCAATCTTGAAATCATTCGGGACATTGTCTGGATATAAGGACACATAAACATTCAAAAAAGTGAATGCCTCCCCATTAACCAGGCAGCCTTAACAATGCCAACGCCGTCTATTCCATTTCAGCTCTCTAAATCGGGGTTCAAATACTTAGGTGTTTTCATTACACGGTCCCTTCGTACTTTAAAGGAACGCAATTTTACAGCCCTGACAGAAAAAATTAAGACAGATCTGCAAAAGTGGGGACATTTGCCTCTCTCTTTGGCAGGGAGGGTACAAATAATTAAGATGAACGTATTACCAAGGTATTTATATATTTTCCAATGTGTTCCCATCTTCCTGCCCAGATCTTTTTTTAAAACTGTTGACTCAATCATCTCTACATTCATATGGGCAGGCAAGAACCCTAGAACCTGTAGAACCCTGCTACAGCGGAGTAGATCGTTAGGCGGACTGGGCTTACCGAATTTCCAATGTTATTATTGGGCTGCAAACATGCACAGGCTGCTTATGTGGTTCACTTCCCCACAGAGCAGCTGGTGTCAACTCGAGACCGCCTCTTGTATCTCCTCTTCACCACAGGCTCTGGCGTGTAGCACACTACCTACCACTCTTTCACAGTACACGGGCAACCCCATTGTTGTCGCCACCTTAAAGATATGGGCACAAATAGGGCAACATTTTAAGTGGTCCACTCTTCCACGATCCACTCCTATCTGTAATAACCACCTCTTTTTGCCAGCGATTATTGATCCAAGGTTTGTGACGTTGCTAAAAGGGGCCTACGATACTTGGAGAACCTGTATGTGGATGGGTCTTTCGCTAGTTTCAATCAGCTGCGTGCCACATTTGGGCTAAACCAGTCAGATTTTTTCAGGTATTTTCAATTACGGGACTTTGTGAGGTCACACTCTCCAACATTTCCTCAAATCCTGCCTTCCAGTGGCCTAGACCACATTCTACCCGCTGACGCTCTATCTAAGGGACATGTCTCTTATTTATATGAACTTATTCTGCCACCTAGTGAAACCATGGTTGAGAAAATCAAAGCAAACTGGGAAAGCGAACTACAGACCAACCTCTCTGACCATTTCTGGGGGAAGGCTTTAGAAGCTGTGAACTCATCCTCCTCTTGCGCCCGGCTTAGCCTTATTCAGTTTAAAGTGCTGCACAGGGCTCACTATTGCAAAGCCAAACTTGCCAAAATTTACCCAGACACAGTAGAGGATAAATGTAATAGATGCTCACTCTCCCCGTGTGATTTAGCACATATGTTTTGGCTGTGCCCCAAACTGGCTGGGTTTTGGGAAACATTCTTTAAGACGATCTCTGACATGTTACGGACCCAGATTTCACCATCCCCCCACATAGCTATCTTTGGGAGACTGGAGGATAGTAACACTATGATAAAAATTCAAATTAATGTAATTGCTTTCACCTCACTAATTGCACGCAGGAGAATCTTGTTACAGTGGAAATCACCCCTACCCCCATCTTTTAAATCCTGGATGGGTGACATTATGTCCTTCCTAAAACTGGAAAAAATAAAATTTTCTTTGAGAGGGTCATCTGATAAGTTTTATTCTCATTGGCAACCATTAATTGGTTATCTGGATCTAATTCCTGCAGGGGATCTTTCTCAGTAGTGCTATGCTCTGATCTTGTCTGCTGCCTTGCCAACCACTTGGTGTGTTGCTGCCTGTCTGCTGTCTGTCCTGGCCCCTGCCTTCATCCTATGTAGATGTATGGAGGTGGGTGCCACAAAAGGTGGTGTACTAGCAGCCCTGGCCTCTATAGTAATTATATATACATTTGAGCATTCATCTTCTTTTAATTTTATTTATTTATTCTTTTTTTTTCTTTTTTTTTGGTTCTTTTTTTTTGAGACTACTCTACCTGCTTTACCGTACGCTTGCTTTATGCTTATTTGTGTGAATGTATGTTTTCTTATATTTGTCACTTATTTATCTATTTATTTAAATACATCTTTATTTATGCATTTATTTTGTTATTTTTTGTATTTTTTATTTTCCTGCTGCCTATACCAACAACTAGTCTGTCCTTTGTTGTAGGGGTCCGTGGGAGGGTTGGCAGAGGGACCATGAGGTCCCGAGCCGGGATAGAAAAATGAAAAAAAAAAAATGAGAATGCCTTATGTCTCATACCCTTGTGTTAGATACTGTCCTGTTGCATTTTCTTGAATAAAATATGGCATAAAAAAAAAAAAAATATCCATATCTAACCGTCTTGCTGCTCCAGTAGGGGATCGACCCGGGGGATAATGTCAGTAAATTCAAGTTAAAACACAGACTTTGCTTATCCTGTGCGAATGCGCCGCACGAAACACAGACGTGGTGGGATGATTTCTAAATCACTTGAGGTCCCCAGGTAATACTAGTCCCGTGCGAAGAGCTGCATTTCCCCTGTAGCCAAATACCGGAGTGTTGCCAAACATTTTAACTCTGGCGTTATTGGATTGTTTCAGTTGGTTGGGAACATTATTGCGTCCCTCACCAACCACCACCACCAACCACAACTTCAGTCCCTTCGCGGTCCTTTGACATTGTTTTAATAATTCCCTGTTATTTACCGTCTCCAAAACATTCGTCTGTGACTAGGTCTTAGTGAGTTAGAAGTCCTCTGGACTACTTCTAAGGTCTCCCAGACTTAGGTGCTACTTTTAGCCTTAAGATTCTTTGTGAATACGGGCCCAGGCATTTATTTGGGACCGGCGGTTATTTATCAAAATATACACCTGCAACAGGCGTTTAAAGGGGACCCTGCGGTTAATTGAAACCCGGCTATTATTTGGTAATATAAGGTATGAAAATTAGACGATGATGTCATTTAGCGACATTTAGGACAGCCAATAGCGTCTTTCTTTGCTGAGGAGTTGACAGCAGTGAGTGATACTAATCAAGTCAATATATGTGTATTTATGATCTCTCATGCAGCTAATTAAAAAAGCACAGCAATATCAGGTAACTTAAGCATTTTGTTAAGAGTAAGTGGTGTTGGAGCCATTTGGCTTGTGGTTTCTTTGATAAACAATATTTAAATGCCTTAGAAAAAAATTATCACTGTCAGTGTAACACATATTTCAAGAGGAAAATAAACAATTTTTTCATGTTAAGTTGCATAAATTTACCATCCTGACAGGGGTAATTGCTGAAGCAACGAATATGGGTATCTGGAATGCCTGGCCATTTGCAACGCTGTAGGTTTAGACATTTACAAACTCTAAGGTCAAATGACAGGTAAAAATAGTCATATAAATAAGTTGCTGGTAGTGTCCTCACCATCAAAACCACAAAGTATAATCTAAAAAATGAAATCGTCTAAACAAAAATCTCCTGCTACCTTTTAACTGCCTAAGTAATGCCCACTGTAACTTGACCTAGGAAAATATAGCTTGTGGATCACTACTCTAGTGCAACATCACCTTTAACTATAACACCATTGATAAACATATCACTTTATTTATATATGAATGACCAAAAAGTGAACAATATAATCCTATTAATAGTTTAATTACAAAAGACTGTACAGGTTAAAATTAAGACTGAGTGTGTTTATGCATTATTTGTTTCATTGTTTTCTGTTCTGTAACATTGCTTTTTGGCAATTTTATAACCTTTTATTTTACAGATGATGAACAGAAGGAAAAATGAGGAAAAAGGGGCACGAGACAAATTGGTATGTATTCCTTTTGGCTTGTTTTTTATTCTGATGTTGTGGGTAGCAACAGAAATAAATATTGGATAATAATATTTGTTCTTTTTATTGCATACATCCTGCCCATGTAGTCTGTTTATCTAGAGTGAAACAGGAGAACTCGTCCTTTGCCAGTGAAAAGTAGAACTTACCTCTAACATTTCATAACTCACTCAGGTAATTTCAGAGCACATTTGAAGAAAACAAAAAAAAAGAGGGATGTCCCGATCATGTTTTTTTAATCCCAATCCGAGTCCTTTAATATTTGGTAGCTATCTGCCGATACTGAGCCCCAATCCAATACTTAGCCCGAACTAATATTTTCCTGCATAATACAGCTGCATTAAGAAACAAAGTACCTGCATCCAAGCTCTTCCTTCATAGGTTTTTTATTTTGTTGAAACAAAGTCTATACTTTCATATGGCTCTTTCTTATTTCTTTCTTTCTTTTCTTGCAGCATTCACACTATTGTTATTCCGAAGTTTATTCACACTATTGTTCTTCCGGAATTTATTAGTGGACACCTCTATAGCAGAGCTATAGGTGTCCATAGTGGGCTGTGCGGAGCTCGACCCTCTTCTTATTAGTGTGAATGCTGACTCAGCATTCACACTATTGTTCTTCCGGAAAGCATTCACACTATTGTTCTTCTGGAATTTATTAAAGTTATTATTATTTATTATTATTTAAATTCCAGAAGAACAATAGTGTGAATGCTGATGACTCAGCATTCACACTATTGTTCTTCTGGAATTTATTCTTATTATTCCAGCTTCCGTAGTTTTTCGGCACGTATCTCCTCCTACATACTTTGACCGATTGAAACCATTCAACCATCAAAATGTTCAGCTTTTTTAGGAAATTAGTGCTATTACTTTTGGCTTTTATATCTTTCATACTTTTGGAAATATTCAGCTTTTTCTGCAAAATTTTCCAATTCGTTCTTTATGGGGATTTTTTCAGATTTCATTCTGCTATAACTTCAGCATACGTTCAGCTATTGAAACCATTCAACTTTTAAAATGTTCAGCTTTTCATGCTCTTTCAACCTTATGCTTTTCAACTTTTCAACTTTTCAACTTTTGCAGAAATTCAGCTTTTTCACAAAAAAATTTAACATTGAATCAAATGGGAAAAGCTTCAAATCCTCTTCAAAACTCATCGACTTTCAACCTCTACTTGTTCCTCATACGTTGAGCGAGAGACACCATTCAAACTTTAAAACAGTCTCAAGACCTTGAACTATTGTCAGTGTATTCAGTTTTTAAAAATTTAGTACGGTTATGAAAATATCGCAGTTTTAGTTTTAAGGATTTTTAGCCCCTCTTCGGATTTTATAATGGGTGTGTATTGCGTCGGCTAGAGTGGGTGACATCATCGCTAGAGTGGGGAGTCGTTCGAAGACTGGGCGAAGAAAACTGTCTTCAGCTTGATTTTGGTCCCATATTTTTTACTTGACATAGACAATATTTGGATAGAAATGTAGGAAAAGTTGTTGGGTGTCAGCTGGTTGCCTCATTTCAGATGTGGGACTTACAGTTTTGGATTTAGAACCCCGGGAGCGACACAAACTCAAAACCGTGGTCCATAAGCCGCAATGTTAATTTTGAGCCCAGATTTCTGGCTGAGAGCAGGCGGTAGCTGATTTGTCTCTCGCTGCTGTGCCCTCATTTCTCACTCGACCAAAATGAAAATGACATCAACGTGTTCAGCAAGGTCTCCTGTCACTCAACATACACATTATATGGCGATTACCATTACGGTTTTTTCAGAAATCGCAGGGGTTTGGGAGGGCTTCGCCTATTCATCCTTATGGGGAGATGTTGATCTTTGTCTCTGTATTTCTCCAGCGTGTGTATCTGAAGAATGAGTTTGTATTGCGGGAGCCAGCGTGTGTGACATCATCGCTACAGTGTAGAGCAGCTGGAAAATCTGGACAAAGAATTCTCTTCAGCTGGATTTGGATCTTATATCTTTTAGTTCACATAGACAATGTATACATACAAAATGTAGGAAATCTTGTTGGCTTGCTTCATGTTTGCTCCTCCTATACGTATGTACAGCCATTTTAACCTCTTCCAGCACTCTTACTCTGCATCTTTCTACCTTTTCATCCTTGTGTCACCTATATGAGCTTTTTCACCGTTTGACTTTTTTACATTTTCATACTTTTTCAACTCTTTAACCTCTTCCAGGCCTCTTACTCTACAGCTTTTCATATGTTTGTTCACCTATTTAACCTCCTCCAGCCCTCTTACTCTACTGCTTATCATCCTTTTTTAGCCTTTTTTGACCATTTTAACCTCTTCCAGCCCTCTTTCTCTACAGCTTTTCACATGTTGTCACCTTTTTAACCTCTTCCAGACCTTCGTACTTACAACTTTTCATATTTTTTCACCTTCTTAACCTCTTCCATCACTTCTTACTCTACAACTTTTCATATTTTTTCACCTTTTAACCTCTTCCAGCCCTCTTACTCTACAGCTGTTCATATGTTTTCACATTTTTAACCTCTGCCAGCCCTCTTACTCTACTGCTTGTCATCCTTTTTAGCCTTTTTTCACCGTTTAAACCTCTTCCAGCCCACGTACTCCACAGCTTTTCATATTTTTTCACCTTTTTTATGCTTTTTCGGCCCTCTTACTTCATCCTTTTAAACCTTTTTGAGCTTTTTCGGCCCTCTTACTCTACATCTTCTCATCCTTTTTTCACCATTTTAACCTCTTCCAGCCCTCTGACAGTACAGCTTTTCATTATTTTCTCACCTTTTGAAGCTCTTTCAGCCTTTAACTTTTCACCCCGTTGGCTGTTTTTCAACATTTTAGCCTGTTCCAGCCCTCTTACTCTACAACTGTTCATGTTTTTTCAACTTTTTGACATCTTCCAGCCTCCTTACTCCACAGCTTTTCATATTTTTTCACCTTTTTAACCTCCTCCAGCCCTCTTACCCTACAGCTTTTCATCCCTTTCATTCCCTTTTCACCTATTTAAGCTCTTTCATCCTATAACTTTTCACCTTTTTAGCCTTCTTTCACCATTTTAACATCTCCCTGCCCTCTCAATCTACAGCTTTTCGCCTTTCTTTCAACTTTCTTAGAGTTTTATGCATTTTCGGCAGGTCATTCAGCAGGTCTCGCTTCAGCCTGCAGCATTCACACTGTATTTTCGCAGGAAATACAAATTTTTCTAGTTAGTGTGAATGCTGACTCAGCATTCACACTATTGTTCTTCTGGAATTTATTAAAGTTATTATTATTAGTGTGAATGCTGAAAGCATTCACACTATTGTTCTTCTGGAATTTATTAAAGTTATTATTAGTGTGAATGCTGCAAGCATTCACACTATTGTTCTTCTGGAATTTATTATTAGTGTGAATGCTGCAAGCATTCACACTATTGTTCTTCTGGAATTTATTATTAGTGTGAATGCTGCAAGCATTCACACTATTGTTCTTCTGGAATTTATTAGTGGGCTGTGCGGAGCACAGCCCACTATGGACACCTCTATAGCAGAGCTATAGGTGTCCATAGTGGGCTGTGCGCGCACAGCCCACTATTGTTATTGCTCGTGTCTCTTCTTATCATTATTCATCCTCCTTCCGATTTTGGCAGTTTTCACGCCCCGCACCGTTGAGCGCATACAAACAAAAAATATATCAAAACGTGCGGCTCGGGCGGACTCGTCCTGCTATTATTTTTCTCAGGAAAATATGAATTTTTCTGCAACGTTTTTCAAACATCTCCAGCTCTGGCATACATTGAGCTAGAAACACCATTACAGCTTTAAAATGTAGGCACAAGTCCTGAGTATTTTTGTTGTATTTGAACTTTTTTCCTATGATGTGTAGTTTTTGAACTGTGATCCTTGAATGACAGTGAGTGATTTTGGAAAAATTCAGGGTTTTCAATGATTGTGTATGGCGGAATGTTCGTGCAGCAGCGTGGAGAGGGCCAACTGACAGAGTGAGAGAGACTCAAAAATTCTCTCTGAAATTTTCTCTTTCCGTGACGATCCTGGCCACAAATTAAGCTAAAAAACAGTGATATTTTCCAGAGTTGTAGCCACACTTGTCTTCTTTCTCCCAATGTGTCCACTTTATCGGTAGGATTTACGGTTTTTGAATTATCGACCGCTAACCGACAAGAGTAGCTGTCAAATGCTCCATTTATTCCAATGTAAATCGGGAGAAGGATTTCCAAAACTGCAACCCTTTTTAACTCGCTGCCATTTCCACATTTCTGAAGCTAGGACCACAAAACTTAATGAGTGTGTTTTTTAAGGCCTTTCTGGCTCGATCGTGAAAAAAAATTGTCGATATCATGTATGATTTTGACCAAATAGCACTAGTTTGACGTCCAAGATGTGAGGCAGAAATTGCTCTCAAATCAGCTCCCTCACAGTCCGTTGCTACGGCCCTTGCCAACGGTCACCTAGCAACCAAAAACAGCTGGGCCAAGAGAGAGAGTGACAGACAGACAGACACTAGACACACATCAGACAGACAGACAGACAGACAGACACACAGGAGACACACATCAGACAGACAGACAGACAGACAGACACACAGGAGACACACATCAGACAGACAGACAGACAGACAGACACACAGGAGACACACATCAGACAGACACACAGGAGACACACATCAGACAGACAGAAAGACAGACAGGAGACACACATCAGACAGACAGACGGACAGACAGACAGAGCGACATGTAGACACACACACACACACAGAGCTGCTTAAGCGTGCTCTCGCATGCACACAGACGCACACACACAGTATATTTCCCAACATTTAAACTACATTAAACGATCATTTTTTCACTCATTCAATGTGCGGCTTGATCGGACTCTGTATGCTATAATTCAGTTTTCTAGAATATTAATCTTTCGCGTCGTAAGACGCGAACAGCTGCGAGACACTTCCCATAAGGAATGAATGGGATGAGGTCAAAAAACTCGCAAATCTGCAATGTTTTTCAAACATCTCCTGCTCTGGCATACATTCAGCTAGAAACACTATTCCAGCTTTAAAATGTAGGCACAGGTCTTGAGTATTTTTGTTGTATTTGAACTTTTTTCCTATGATGTGTAGTTTTTGAACTGTGATCCTTGAACGATGGTGAGTGATTTTGGAGAAATTCTGGGTTTTCAATGATTGTGTATGGGGGAATGTTCGTGCAGCAGAGTGGAGAGGGCCAACTGACTCCGTCACAGTCCGTTGCTACGGCCCCTGCCAACTGTCACCTAGCAACCGAAATCAGCTGGGCAAAGAGAGAGAGTGACAGACATACAGACAGGAGACACACATCGGACAGACAGACAGACAGACAGGAGACACACATGAGACAGACAGACAGACAGAGAGACATGTACACACACACACACACACAGCCATGCTTAAGCTTGCACTCACATACATGCAAACGCACACACACAGTATATTTCCCAACAATTAAACTACATTAATGATTATTTTTTCGCTCATTCAATGTGCGGCTCATTCGTACTCGGGTTGCTAATATTCAGCTTTACGAAATATTAATTTTTCGCGACATAAGTCGCGAAAAATTGCGATAAATTTCCCATAAGGAATGAATGGGGCGAGGTCAAAAAAGTCGCAAATCTGCGACGTTTTTCAAACATCTCCTGCTCTGGCATACGTTCACGTAGAACAAGAGTAGCTCTCAAATGCTCCATTTACTCCAATGTAAATCAGGAGGAGGAATCTCAAAACTGCACCCTTTTTTAACTTGCTGACATTTCCACATTTCTGAAGCTAGGACCACAAAACTTGATGTGTGTGTTCACTCAGGCACAAGTCCTGAGTATTCAAGTTGTATTTGAACTTTTTTCCTATGTTGTGTAGTTTTTGAACTGTGATCCTTGAATGAAGGTGAGTGATTTTGGAAAAATTCAGGGTTTTCAATGATTGTGTATGGCGGAATGTTCGTGCAGCAGCGTGGAGAGGGCCAACTGACAGAGTGAGAGAGACTCAAAAATTTGCTCCGAAATTTTCTCTTTCCGTGACGATCCTGACCACAAATTGGGCTCAAAAACAGTGATATTTCCCAGAGTTGTAGCCACACTTGTCTTCTTTCTCCCAATGTGTCTACTTTATCGGTAGGATTTACGGTTTTTAAATTATCGACCGCTAACCGACAAGAGTAGCTCTGAAATGCTCCATTTACTCCAATGTAAATCGGGAGAAGGGTTTCCAAAACTGCACGCTTTTTTAACTCGCTGCCTTTTCCACATTTCTGAAGCTAGGACCACAAAACTTAATGAGTGTGTTCTTTAAGGCCTTTCTGGCTCGATCGTGAAAAAAAATTGTTGATATCATGTAAGATTTTGACCAAATAGCACTAGTTTGACGTCCTAGATGTGAGGCAGAAATTGCTCTCAAATCAGCTCCCTCACAGGCCGTTGCTACGGCCCTTGCCAACGGTCACCTAGCAACCAAAAACAGCTGGGCCAAGAGAGAGAGTGACAGACAGACAGACAGACAGGAGACACACATCAGACAGATAGACAGACAGGAGACACACATCAGACAGATAGACAGACAGGAGACACACATCAGACAGACAGACAGACAGAGAGACATGTAGACACACACATACTCACACGCAAACGCACACACACAGTATATTTCCCAACATTTAAACTACATTAAACGATTATTTTTTCACTCATTCAATGTGCGGCTTGATCGGACTCTGTATGCTATCATTCAGTTATCTAGAATATTAATGTTTCGCGTCGTAAGACGCGAACAGCTGCGAGACACTTCCCATAAGGAATGAATGGGATGAGGTAAAAAAACTCGCAAATCTGCGATGTTTTTCAAACATCTCTTGCTCTGGCATGCATTCACCTAGAAACACCATTCAAACTTTAAAATGTAGGCACAAGTCCTGTGTATTTGAGCTGCATTTGAACTTTTTTCCTAAGATGTATCATTTTTGAACGGGGAGAGACTTTAAAAAACTCTCAGAAATGTTCTCTTTCAGTGATGCTCCCAGCCACAAACTTTACTCAAAAACAGTGATATTTTCCAGAGTTTTATCGGTAGGATTTATGGTTTTGGATTGATCTGCCTCTAACCGACAAGAGTAGCTCTCAACTGCTCCATTCACTCCAATGTAAAGAGATCGACAGACAGACAGACAGACAGGAGACACACATGAGACAGACAGATAGACAGACACACACACACACACACAGGATATTTCCTAACAAACTATATTTGTTAGGAAATATCGCAAGTCGCGAAAAACCTCGACAATTTTCTTCTAAGGAATTAATAGGATGACGGAATGGGACCCCTCAATGGCAAAGCAATAGGGGCCCATCGTGGGCTGTGTGGAGCACAGGAAGAGAGAGTGACAGATTTATCAATGAGTCAGTTTAATACACACACACACAGACACATAGCAAAGCTATAGAGGGGTCCATAGTGAGCTGTGCAGAGCACAGCACCACTAATAACAAGAGATGCGAGGAATAACAATAATAGGCTGCTATTCCTCGTGCCTCTTCTTCTTCTTATTATTATCATTCATCCTCCAGCTTTAGCATGCACTCACATGCACACAAACACACGCACAGTATATTTCCCAACATTATTATAAAAACTATATTTAACGATTATCTTTTCATTCATTCAAGCCAGGAACTCCAGTCAAATATTTAAATGTTTCAGCTCATCGATATATTGAGACTGAATTGAATTTCTCTCAAAATATTTGAATCATTCTCACTGTAACATCTCTTCATACTCCATCAGCTGAAACAAAACAAACTGGAATGCTGGCTTAAATTTGTATTGAAATTTACTTAATATTATTAATAATATTTATTGATTCATAATAACGTTTTCATTAGTGTATTATATTATAATACATTAATTAAATATATAAATGATTATATATAAACGATGTATTTAATAATATATAATACAATAATTTAATAGTTATCAACTAATATTATTAATTAAGTGTTCTAATTAAAATGGATGTTTTTTAATGTATAACATTCTAATATATTCATGAAAATAAACATAAATAGTGAACTGCAGCAAAGTATGATTGTCCGGAGTCTGTGTCAAGTGCACAGATATCAGCCATCTCATTTGACAAATCACCTCGGATACAGATGACAGACGACACAAGACGACTCTGATTGGTCAGTTGTGTGTGCATCTATTTTTGGCCTTGATATAAACCCCTGGTCCGGCTCTGATCGATACCCTTTGACCTCAACAGAGGTAAGTACCTGTTATACCTGACATTAGCATACTGAAATCCTTGATAAAAGTGGATTTGTGGATATTGAAGCTAGACATTACTATCTCTCCCATGATCACGGAAAAATGAATGTAATTATTTATGGTCGGTCTGTTTAAGCATTACTAATTCGGTACTTGGCTCCGGATTACCGAGTAGCCAAGCTAACAGCTAACGTTAGCTATTAGCGGGCCCTCCGTTAGCGTGGCTACTCGGAGCCAGTAGCTCCGGGCCTACAAAGCTGTAGGGCTCCATAAGTATAGAATATGTCTGTCTAGCTAACAGTAACAGGGCTCCGTCAGTCTGTTTCAATACAACATTATTTAGACGAGCTAATGGCGCTACTCGGCTGTGGTATACAGGCCGCGCTCTAAACCAACAGCGGTGACTTAGCTTTTTCTATAGAGAAACATTAACCGGAGCGAAGAGTAACTGTGCTAACATCCGTACACCTTTAACAAAAGTGAGATTATTGAAGCTAGACATTACTGTCTCGTGATTTTTGGAAGACTGATTGTTGATGGTCGTCCTGTTGGCATTTGTTCTCTCGCGGCGCGAACGGTAGCTATTAGCTGGATGCTAACTGCGCAAATCCCGGCCTTTGTTCTCTCCCGTGAACTATCCTGTCATGCATAGAACTTTAACAGGGGTCAGATTTCCAACTGCGCTAACTGTGCTAACATCTATACGCCGTTAACAAAAGTGAGATTACTGAAGCTAGACATTACTGTCTCGTGATTTTGGGAAGACTGATTGTTGATGGTCATCCTGTGTCTATATAAAAACTCTGAGTTTAAAGCTTAAACAGCCGAGCTACGCAACTGGGCATACCATAGACATATATACATAGACGCCTCATTGAGCGGGTTGGCCCGCTGCTGCGATACGTCAACGTCGCCGCCATATTGGAGGAGGCAGATCCGCCCCGTGAACTAATACGAGTCAATGGAGTGAACTTTATAAAGCTCCTTCTACAAAGTGCTATAAGTTAATGTGTCTCATTTACACATTCACACACATACGGATATATTCAGGAAACAGAGAGGAACCAAAAACAACGTCTGTAACGTTCTCTGAGGATTATAAATGTTAGCTAATCCTCATATGTTCAGTATACAGGTCGGCACCAAACCATTTTATAATGTTTTTATAAGTGTTTACAGCTGCTAATGTATGTTACGCTGTTACTGTGATGATACGTGACAGTTAAATATTTAATCTGTCCACAATAACCACATCCTGACATGCAAATGTGGCATCTGTGTGAATCAAAAACACCGTCATTTTATAAATAGTGATTTTTGACTAATAATATCATGGCGACAAAAATAAAGTCTGCAAATCAAGATGAGAAACTGCAACAGCAGTGAAGAGATACACACCATGACAGATATGGTATAAAATAACATTTCATGTTAAAAAAAAAAGTGAAGTATCAGCAGGCTACTATTATAAATATGCACCATATATAGTTTTCAACATTATTATTAGTGAAATCATAGTAGTAGTATTTTCTGCATATTCTTGACTTTGAATGGGAGCAGCTGTAACGCTTGAATTTCCCATCGGGGATCAATAAAGTATTTCTGATTCTGATTCGTATATTATGCAGTCAGTTGTCCATATAAAGTTAAATTAGATTAACCAAGTTGACAGTATGGCGGACAGATGTCTCATTTGCATGTCAGGATGTGGTTATTATGGACAGATTGAATATTTAACTGTCATGTATCATCACAGTAACAGCGTTACATACATTAGCAGCTGTAAACACTCATAAAAACATTATAAAATGGTTTGGTGCCGACCTGTATACTGAACATATGAGGATTAGCTAACATTTATAATCCTCAGAGAACGTTACAGACGTTGTTTTTGGTTCCTCTCTGTTTCCTGAATATATCCGTATGTGTGTGAATGTGTAAATGAGACACATTAACTTATAGCACTTTGTAGAAGGAGCTTTATAAAGTTCACTCCATTGACTCGTATTAGTTCACGGGGCGGATCTGCCTCCTCTAATATGGCGGCGACGTCGACGTACGGTCCAGCGCTCAATGAGGCGTCTATGTATATATGTCTATGGGGCATACCTTGGCCTCTGTTCTGTCGCGGCGCGAACGGCAGCCATTTTCTCTCCCGGTGCGAACTGCACTGTCATGCATAGATCCTTTACATGGCTCAGATTTTTAATAGGAGATATTACACTGATGATTTTGTAATTAAAAGAAAGAAAAAAGTTTTTCTGTTTTCATACAAGAACATTAACACGAGTTGAAAGCTGTATTTCTGATCTATCTACTTGCTTACTTTGTGTCTAGTAGTTACCACTCCCTTCTGTTGACCATAAAAACGTCCTTGTGTTTGTTAGTCTGTGATAAAATGTGATTGCATGTTATTTTTTATGTGGCTAGCAAAATATCATACTTAAATTTATTATACACTTTTACAACCTGCCTTGATTAAATGGAAAAGGAAGCATTTTAAAACATGACTATTTGCTTTTGATAATAAAGTGCATTGAGGTGTTGATAAAATCCTGTACATTTGTGGAAGTTAATGTCATTATTACTTGTGTTGTATATTTATTGTGTCATAGTTAGTAATTCTTTTATTTGGGGAATTAACTAGTATAATACTGTGTAGTATAAAATATAGTATTATATTTATCATTTAAAGTAATTATAATATAGAATTGACACAATTTACAGTGACTAGTAACATTTGCGAGACATTTAACTTTTTATTGCATAATGTCTTTGATAAGATTAAAGGGTTCCTGTGCTTCGACAGCTGAGAGTGACCATCATTGTTGATTCATCGCCCTCAACCTTCGCAGAGCAGTATCACCACATCATCCACACACACACAATCTTCATCAATTCAAATTTCATTTTATGTATAAGATATTACATTAGGTTGTCATAGATTAGATTAGTTTACATTAGGTAGTTTAGGTTTAGGTCAGCTTGACAAGTTAGCCTATTAACCTTTTGAGAGGCATTTCTCTTGTTTTTTTTTTCTGTCTTTAACTTCTGTCAGCAGGATGCCAAGGAAGTCGAGACGGTCTGTGGCGGCGAGGAAGCGCTGGGAGTCGGACTGGAGGAAGCTCGACCTGGAGGAGCTGAGGTCCCCCCCGCCCCCCCCGGAGGTACTTGCACAGTAGATAAGCTTCTGTGTCGCAGTGACAGCTATCTGCATGAAAATGGCTGTAGAAATGTTACATCTATTGCTTTCTCATTAACTGCTGATTTCTGTATGTCTGCCATGTCTTTAATGTTAATGTTTCATCAGACGGTGTCCACCCCGGCTGGAGAGGAACCTTCCAGAGGGTCAAGGACCAAGAGGACCAGGGAGACCCGCCCCCCCTGCTCCCGAGCTCCAGTCGGCAACGTATGTTCCTACCTCACTCACAGAGACACACACACACTCAATGGGACATTGTCTGAGGTTTAATGTGTTTGTAATCTGTAATCAGGCATTTGGATCTTCACCCCCTGCCAAGCCTTTCTGGAGCCCGGCTGATGCTGAAGTTCGTGCACGTAAGTATCCACCTGTTTTATCCCGAAATGATCCATAAATTAATTCATCATCAATATTAAACTTTTAAACTGGTTTTCCTGTGCTTTTTAACAAGTGATTGTTGATATTTCCTGGCAGGCTTTCCCTCATCAGTTTTACCATTTATCTGTTTTGTCCTTTACAGGCTGCGGTACCGGTTACCGCCATCCGGTGACGAGCTGGCCACCTTCGGAGTGGACTGGACGGAGCCACAAGCTGGTCATCCCACCGGCGTCTGACAAGAAGGTGCTGTTATTGTCCAGTTTATGAAGGAAGTAATTGATTTTGGGCGGGATTAATGATTTTCATGCTAAAGAAGCTTTCTTTGTTGTTGCAGTTTGTTCTGATTGTCGGGGACTCCCATCTCCGGTCCATCGTGGACGGTTTCGCCGTGATGCCAGAAGGGAAGTTTTCTTTTGGTTTCATGTCGACCCCCGGGGCCCATGCCGCTCAGCTGCGGACTGAGGTCCTGCATGCTAAAGTTCCTCGCTCCCCTGATGCTGTTTGTGTTCTTGCCCCTAGCAACAGCGAGCAGGACCGTGGACGAGGCAGCCGTCGACTACGCCAGATTCCTCACTGCTGTGAGGAGCCGCTGGCCGAAGGTAAGCTTTTATTTATTTTTTTTTTTTTAGGCATCTACACCTTTTTAATTAGACAGTGGATAGATTTTTGTAATGGGAAAGAGAGGGGCTGTCACATGCAGCAAAGGTCTGCTGGCCAGGATTCGAACCAGGGTCTGCTGCATATGTGGCATGCGCTTTAACCACTCGACTACCTGCACGCCCACACCTCACTGCTGTGAGGAGCCGCTGGCCGAAGGTAAGCTTTTTTTTTTTTCATGTCTCACCTGTCCTATTTTCTTAGTAGTTTAACAACAATAGAAGTAGATTGACTACTCTAGTAAGACTAATTGTATGAGCTTAATGTCAGCTTAGTGTGTGTGTGTGAGATTTTGAATGAAACTGTCAATTGGTGGTTTCTAAAATGTTGTTCTCTACAGGTCTTTGTGCTGGACTTCCCCCCCCCGCCTGAACGAGGATGAGGAGCACCAGAGGGACCTTCGCCGCGAGTACCACCGCGTGACGGCTCGTATGGGTATGTTTTTAAAAAAAAAAAAAACTTGTCAATAAAAGCACGAAAACGAAATGTACTTAAAAATGTCCTTATATTTTTAGGCTTGAGGTACTTCTCTGCGGAGGAGTACTTCCCCCGTACGCGCCTGGATCTGTGGAGCAGCGACGGCGTAAGTAGAATATCTCTGTGTGATAGAAAAAGTCTAATTTGCTATAATTTCTTGTGTGTTGATATGAAACAGTCAACATGAGCTACTTTTGAAGTTGAACTTTGTCTGTAAATGGATTTGTATTGTCATGTCTGCAGGTTCACCTGAGCGACTGTGAGGGGATGGGGATCCTCACCCAGCTGCTGTGGACCTCCACGGAGCAGTTCCTCGAGACACCTCCTCCCCCTCCCCCGGTGTCTCCTACTCCTTCACAGCCGCTTAGGAAGTTTTCTCCTAAGCTGGTTGTGAAGGGAGAGGTACGTGCTCCTCTGTCTCCTGACCCCTTCCAGTGGAAGGTCGTTGGTCAGAGCAGCAAGGTTAGTAGGTTTTTTTTAAAATTATATTACATGTGTTTGTGCACCTTTTGGTGAACAGGTTCAAAGTCCTAACTAAAAAGCACCTATATAATCAAATGTGTGATGTGCTTTTCTAGTCGCAGGTTCCTAGTCAGGCCAGCGTGGCTCAGCAGCAGGTGAGAGATTTTTCTTTTTTTAACAACAAGATTACTGGTTAGTATTTAAACTTTGTGAATTTGACCAAATATTCATTTGTCTTTGTGTTTATTTTGTTTTTTTGTCTTTCACAGGAGAAGGAGTCCTTCCTTCCACTGAACCCAATGTGGTTCAGTAGCACGGCCCTTCGTGCTATGGAGGAAGTGTCTCCCTCTCAGCTGTCTGACGTCCCGTCTCCTCCAGCGCGCAAGGTAAATTGTCTGACATCTCTTCTCAGCTGTATTATAAAGTTTCTCCTTGTTCCCTTCAGTTACTGTTGCTATGTTTTATTTGACGGTGTAGGTGGCCTCACCAGCGGCAGCCAGGCGTCGTAGGACCACGGAGAGACGCTCCCCTCGCCACCAGTCTCCTGTGAACAATGTATGTTACACAACTGACACACACAGTCAATGTTTATAGCTGAAACGGTGTCTTCATGGAGAAATAACTACATTGTCTTCGCTGTCTGAATTTTGATATATTTGTTCTTATCTATCAACAGCTGGTTGGATCTCCTCCAGCCAGGCTGTCACGGAGACTGGAGGACGACGCCCCCTCCAGCCCGGTTCCTCAGTCCAGGACCACGGATGGATCACCGCCCCGCACCCAAACTTCAGTGACCAACGTATGTTACTCTCTGACACAACAGACACAATCTCACACAGAACATACAGTGTGTTCACTGAGACTTGTGAAGTTTAACATGTTTGTTCTCATGTGTCAACAGCTGGTTGGATCCCCTCCAGTCAGGTTTTCCTGTAGTTTGGGTGATCCGGCGACCCCCTGCTGTTCACCGGTTGCGAAGGTAAATATTATTCCTATTGAATAAAGTTCATAATGTCATTAAAGTTTTCATTTTACTGAATTGTTATTATTTGTTCTCAGGTGGCCAGGATGCAGACCCCTTCACCGGCTGGACTGTCCCAGACCCTTAAAGCTGCGGCCTGTCACTCTCCTCGCCCAGCTAAGGTATTTACTCCACAAATGACACACACAGAGAACATTGACTGTAAAATCAGCTGTAACTACATTAAACTGGTTAATTTAACATCTCTGATACCATTATCTTTCTCTGCAGTTCCAAATGTCAGTGAGTAATTGAAATTTAGAAAACTTTTCTTGTATCAACTTGTTGTGTTGCCTCATGTCTAAATATTAACTGGTGTTATGACTTCTCACAGACCGTCTGGACACCAGATCCCTCTTCGACCTGCTGGCCCTGGATCATCAATGATGGACTCTCCGCCTCTCATTCCTCTTCTAAAGAAGTAAGGACATTTACATTCGGGTTTATTGTGGGCTTAATGTTGTTTGTTCGAGGGAAAGTGTGGCTTACTTTCAACTGAAATGCAAAAAAAAACAATAACAAAAAAACCATGAAGGAAATGAAGGAGAGAATTAATATAAGTAATAATAGTAATAATCAATCAAATTATGAACAAAATGACTGAACAACTAGTTTGACACTATTATCAATTGTTTAAAGATAAACACAAGTATCTTGGTCAGTTAACATCTTGTGTCAGTCTGAAGTTAGTAGTCTCCTTTATTCCTCCTGTGGTCCTTGGCATATTTTAGATCATTTTGGCTGTGTTGATGCTTATGGATTGAAAATGACCACAGGTGTGTATTTGAGTTTAACATTTCAGGAATGTTTTTTCAATCCTCTAATGTCCTCTTAAGCCTTTTAATAGTAAAAAACAAAACAAACCTTTTTGTGCCCGTGACTCCCATGTAAGCGATATGTTTTAATACACTGCCAATGTAGTATAAATTTAAATATTTATCGATGTTTTCATGTATAAACGGTGTGACAGAAGTACAAGGGATGTGAGAGTTCAAGGTCCTTTAAAGCCTCCTTCAAACTATGGAATGATCTGTGTTAATGAGTTCAAGTCAAGTATGATTTAGCATAATAATCATTTGTGTATGTGTAAGATTGTCAGGTTTTTTTAATATACATTCAATTGATTGGGAAAATTTGAAGGGAATGATACTGTATAAGTGGATAGTTGATAGTTATTTTAATTAAAGCTGCAGAAGGTAAAATGTTAGTCACATTTGCTTAAAGCGTCAGTATGCTATGACTGTAGTATATGAAACAGTTAATTATTACAAATATTGATAATGTTAACTAGGCTCAGGATTATGCTAATAAGTGATCCTTTATGATAATGATTATAATTTCTTATATTTCAGGTGACGGTTAGTGCTAGTATTAGGGCCAGTCATAGTCAGAGTGACATGAGGTACAGGAAGTTCTCCAGGAACCACCAGTGTACCTGCATGTCCCTGACTTTTCTGGCTTATCAGAACGAGGGCTGTCAGTTGAACACTGCTGCCCTCGATAGAGTGCTGGCAAAGGGAGATTCACTTTATGTAGGTGTAAAACGACAGCTGATCCAGAAAAAACAATTCCGCAGTGACCATCTCACTGTGGAAGAACTGCCCAAACAAGTCCTGACAGACACAGATATGTTTCACTTCCACAGGACTGAAATCAGGTGTGGACCAGTGGAAGCCAGTGGAAGCCAGGCTTGGGGTCTGCCCCTTGCCACACAGTTAGAGTGTCTGTCAGGTGAAGTTAATCTGGCTTTAATCATAGTAAGTCCAGAATGTATTGCAGTTTTCCGTGACCAATCAGGCAGGTATGGTGTGTTTGATTCACACTCAAGAAACGCGGTGGGCTTACCTCACCCCCACGGAACTGCAATTATGAAGACCTTCTCAGAAATCAGTGACTTGGCTGACCACCTGCACAAACTGTTTGCAAATCGCAGACCATCTGCCAGTTATGAGTTTGTGCCGGTGTCATTTGAAGCCATTGGTTCCAGAGAACGCCCTCAGGCATCTCTGGCACACGGTGTATCCAGGACAGCTCTCCCAACAGCAGCAGAGCCTGTCCTCAGGACGGCTCCTGCACCCCGAGCAGCAGAGCCTGTCCTCAGGACGGCTCCTGCATCCCGAGCAGCAGAGCCTGTCCCCAGGACGGCTCCTGCACCCCGAGCAGCAGAGCCTGTCCCCAGGACGGCTCCTGCACCCCGAGCAGCAGAGCCTGTCCCCAGGACGGCTCCTGCACCCCCATCAAAAAAACATTTCGCAAAGTTGTCAAAGCAACAGCGAAGAAAGGCAATGCAGAAAGCCAGCAAAAACCGGCGCGCGTTTCTGTCTGGTGAAGAAAAAAGGAAAAGAATCCAATTTAAAAGGAAAAAGTACAGCAGCTGTCCAGAATTTAGGAGAAAAAAACTCAAAGCACAAAGGAGAAGATATGCCCAAGACAGTCTCCATCAGAAACAGCGATTACGGTCTTTCAAATGTTACTATGAAAATGTTCAAGATAAGAAGAAGGAAGAACTCGCCAGAAGATACAGGAAAGATGCTACGTTCAGGCAACAACGGAAGACTTGCATTTCAAAGAAATACAAGGAAGATGCCACGTTCCGCACCAAAAGGAACACATTACAGATAGATACAAGTCGAATACAGTGTTTCGGAGCAGACAAAAATTTGTCATGTCTCAGAGGTACAACACGGATCCAAACTATAGCCAAAAACAAAAGCAAGATTTCAATCTTAGATATCACAACGATACGGAATTTAAACGTCGTTTTAATCAACGTTGTAACCAGCAGAGAGCAACCAAATTGGCCACAGATGCTGCCTTTAGCATATTTTACAAGATGCAGAGAGCGCTTAGACTCAAGAGAAAATACAGACAAATTGTGCCCCACCGCCCCCAGCCCCTGATTAATCCACTGATGGAAGCAGCCATAGCTGCCTTTCGTGAGTCCATCAGACATGGACCTACATACATTTGTACTGTTTGTCACAGAGCTCTGTTTCCTAATCAGGCCAAAGAATGCAAAAGGAAAAAATATAGTAAACACGCAAAAGTGGCAGCAGCATGTTTGACAGGAAAGTATGTTCACTTTTGTGACAGTGACTGCCCTACACCTTGCTCTGTGCCACAAGAGAGACTGCATGAGTGGATATGCTACACCTGCGACAGCCACCTCATCAGAGGACGCATACCACCCATGGCAGTCATAAACAATTTAGAGTTGGCGCCCATCCCCCCAAAATTGGCTGTACTTAATATGCTTGAGAGGCAGCTGATTGCAAAAATCCTGCCATTTGCAAAATTGTTGCTCTGCCAAAAGGCCAACAGAGAGCAGTCCAAGGAGCTGTTGTGTGCGTTCCATCAGAAGTGGAAGCGACCGTCAACAGTCTCCCGAGGCCCAGAGCAGAAGCGCAGCTGCTTCAAGTGAAATTGAAAAGGCACATCAAATACAAAGGTTACCAGCACTTTTACACCGTTAATATGAAGAATGTGCTAGCTGGCCTTGCAACATTGAAGGAGACGCATTCCGAATATAAAGATGTGTTTATTGATGAGACTGCCACTTTTGACTGTCTGCTCGAAGAAGAGGATCCCATTGAAGAAGAGGAGTCCAGACAAGAAGAGGAGCCCATTGACGACGAGGATCCCAGTATCCCAGAGGAAGATAGGGATGTAGATTTGGAGGACATTTTTAAGAGCCAAAACGAGCCGGGACAGTTGGAGGCAGATGAGGAAGAACAGGAGGAGCTGAGACCAGGCCTCTCCCTGGACACTTGCATGCAGCCCCCTGACATTGCACAGGAAATCCTTTCATATGGCGACGGAATATTTAGTGTTGCACCCGCGCAAGGCAACAAACCGGTTGGATTTTTCACCATACATAAGTTGGAGGCCATGGCATTTCCTGTACAATTTCCAACAGGAGAGAACACATTAGATGAAGCTAGAACTGTGTCCCTGTCCCCGAGCCTTTACTTTAATTCTAGGCTCTTTGCTGCAGATACGCGTTTTGCAAGTGACCAGAGTTATCTTTTCTTTGCGCAGTTTGTTACAGAGACTCACCTCGCAACAAATAGTATGTCTCTACAAATGCGCAAAGGAAAGTCGAAAACCAGAGACGGCCGTAGGATTAACAATGTCATGCTCCAGGATAAGGATGAGGTAGAACGGCTCATTATGAAGCAGGATGCGACCAGGTTCATGCAGCCTCTTAGAGGCACTGCAGCCTATTGGAACAAAACACTTAAAGATGTGCACGCCATGGTTCGTCAAATTGGAAAACCAACATTTTTTGCCACGTTCTCCGCTGCTGAGATGAGATGGCCTGAGTTCATAGAGGTCATCAAAGCTCAGCAGGGTGAACAAGGGCTGTTTTCAGATTTAGATTGGAAAACAAAATGCGACATTCTGAGAAGTAACCCCGTCACAGTAATGCGCATGTTTGAAAAGAGAGTCGAGGCTCTCATGACGAACCTCATCCTCTCTCCTGCACGACCGATTGGTGAAGTAGAAGATTATTTTTATCGCGTTGAGTTCCAAGCTAGGGGAAGCCCACACATCCACATGCTAATTTGGATAAAAGATTCACCTAAATTTGAAGAGGACCCCGATAGTCACGTTATGGAATTTATAGATAGATATATTAGTTGCAAAATGCCCGACCCTGACACAGATCCGGAACTCCACAAAATAGTGTCAGAGGTTCAGGTGCACAGCAGGAAACATTCAAAGTCTTGTAAGAAGGGAAATGTAGCCTGCAGGTTTGGCTTTCCAAAACTACCGATGGATAAAACGTTCATCACCAGGCCCCCCACCATTAATTACCACCAAAAAGAGGATCAAGATGATGCAGACTTCGAAGCGCAAATAGCGGAGCAGAAAAAGGCCCTCGCAGAAAACCAGAAATTGGCTAAGCGAATGCTCCAACCAGTTAGAGATCTGCTTATGGATCCAGGCGCTTCGTTCAGCAGTTTGGCAGACTTGCTTCGCCAGTGCAACTTAACTTATGAGCAATAGTTCTCCGCCGCGCAGCGCCTGGCAAACAACCATGTCGTGATGCTGAGGCGCCATCCAAATGATTGTTGGGTTAATGCCTACAATCCTGATTTGCTTAGAGCGTGGAACGCAAACATGGACATCC
>NC_044201.1:676927-710278 GCF_900880675.1 Sparus aurata | reverse complement strand
ACACTATGGCAAGTCAGGTCACAGCACCACACTCTGGCATGTCACGTCACACCACCACAGTCTTGCATGTCACACCACCACATCACACTCTGCCATGTCACGTCACACCATCACACTCTGGCATGTCCCCTCACACCACCACATTACACTCTGGCATGTCACGTCACACCACCACAGTATGGCATGTCACACCATCACACCTCACTCTGGCATGTCACGTCACACCACCACAGTCTGGCATGTCGCGACACAACAGCACACCAGACTCTGGAATGTCACGTCACCCCACCACACTCTGGCATTTCATGTGACACCACCCCACTCTGGCATGTCACGTCACACAACCCCAGTATGTTATGTCACGTAACACCACCACACCCCACTCTGCATGTCACGTCACAACACCACAATCTGGCAATTCATGTTGCACCACCACACCCCACTCTGCCATTTCACGTCACAGGACCACAGTCTTGCATGTTACATCGCACCACCACAGTCTGCCATGTCACATCACAGCACCAAACTATGGCGTGTCGAGTCACACCACACCACCACACTCTGGCATGTCACGTCACACTACCTGACATGTCACGGCCACCACCACAGTCTGGCATATCACATCACACCACCCCACTCTGCCATGTCTCACATCACACCACCACACTCTGGAAATTCAAGTCGCACCAACACACCCCACTCTGCAATGTCACGTCACACCACCACAGCGTTGCATATTACATCGCACCACCACAGTCTGCCATGTCACATCACAGCACCACACTATAGCATGTCACGTCACACAACCACACTCTGGCATATCACGTCACAACACCCTACTCTGCCATGTCACTTCACACCACCACACTCTGCCATGTCACGTCAAACTACCACACTCTGCCATGTCACGTCACACCACCACAATCTGGCAATTCACGTCGCACCACAACACCCCACTCCGCCATGTCACGTCACACCACCACAGCGTTGCATATTACATCGCACCACCACAGTCTGCCATGTCACATCACAGCACCACACTATAGCATGTCACGTCACACAACCACACTATGGCATGTCACGTCACACCACCACACCACACTCTGGCATGTCACCTCACACCACCACAGTTTGGGTCACACCACCACACTTTGGCATGTCACATCACACCACCACACCACACTCTGGCATATCACGTCACACCACCACACTCTGTCATGTCACGTCACACCACCACACTCTTGCATGTAATGCCACACCACCACACTTTGCCATGTAATGTCACACCACCACAGTCTGGCATGTCACATCACAACAGCAAACCAGTCTTTGGCATGTCACACACACCACCACACTCTTTCATATCACGTCACACCACCCCACTCTGCCATGTCACTTCACACCACCACACTATGGTATGTCACATCACACCTCCACACCCCATTCTGCTAGTCATGTCACACCACCACACTCTGGCATGTCACGTCACACCACCACAGTCTGGCATGTCACACCATCACAACTCACTCTGGTATGTCACGTCACACCACCTGGCATGTCACGTCACACCACCACACTCTTGAATGTCATGTCACACCACCACATCCCACTCTGCCATGTCATGTCACACCACCACACTATGGCATGTCACGTCACACCACCACACCCCATTCTGCTAGTCATGTGACACCACACCACATCACACACTCTGCCATGTCACGTCACACCACCAAACCCCATTCTGCCATGTTATGTCACACCACCATACTCTGCCATGTCACGTCACACCACCACAATGTGGCATGTCACCTCACACCACTACAGTTTGGATCACACCACCCCACTCTGGCATGTCACGTCACACCACCACACCACACTCTGGCATATCACGTCACACCACCACACTCTGCCATGTCACTTCACATCACCACACTCTGGCATGTCATGTCACACCACCACAGTCTGGCATGTCTCATCACACCACCGCACTCTGGCATGTAATGCCACACCACCACACTCTGCCATGTAATGTCACACCACCACAGTCTGGCATGTCACATCACACCACCACACTCTGGCATGTAATGCCACACCACCACACTCTGCCATGTAATGTCACACCACCACAGTCTGGCAGGTCACATCACAACAGCAAACCAGTTTCTGGCATGTCACGCCCACCACCACACTCTGGCATATCACGTCACACCACCCCACTCTGCCATGTCACTTCACACCACCACACTCTGCCATGTCACGTCACACCACCACAATCTGGCAATTCACGTAGCACCACCACACCCCACTCCGCCATGTCACGTCACACCACCACAGTCTTGCATATTACATCGCACCACCACAGTCTGCCATGTCACATCACAGCACCACACTATAGCATGTCATGTCACACAACCACAATATGGCATGTCACTTCACACCACCACACCACACTCTGGCATGTCACCTCACACCACCACAGTTTGGGTAACACCACCACACTTTGGCATGTCAAATCACACCACCACACCACACTCTGGCATATCACGTCACACCACCACACTCTGTCATGTCACGTCACACCACCACAGTCTGGCATGTCACGTCACACCACCACACTCTTGCATGTAATGCCACACCACCACACTTTGCCATGTAATGTCACACCACCACAGTCTGGCATGTCACATCACAACAGCAAACCAGCCTTTGGCATGTCACACACACCTCCACACTCTTTCATATCACGTCACACCACCCCACTCTGCCATGTCACTTCACACCACCACACTATGGTATGTCACATCACACCTCCACACCCCATTCTGCTAGTCATGTCACACCACCACACTCTGGCATGTCACGTCACACCACCACAGTCTGGCATGTCACATCATCACAACTCACTCTGGTATGTCACGTCACCCCACCTGGCATGTCACTTCACACCACCACACTCTTGAATGTCATGTCACACCACCACATCCCACTCTGCCATGTCATGTCACACCACCACACACACTACACCTACTTGTTGCCCGGGTGCTTAACCTTCTCTAAAGCTTGTCAGCAGTAGGATACAGAGCTGGTGAAAAAATCATTCAAGATTACTGTGTGTGAGTTGTTCTGTTTGTGTGTGGAAAAAGAGAGAGATAGAGTCTGTGTGAGTATATGTGTGTGTAACAGAGAGAGAGAGAGAGAGTATAACAGTAAATGGTATAATTATTTTAGTATACGTTTCGGGGATTTAGGGCTCTATCTTAACGATCTGAAACACAAGTATCAAACGCAAAACGCAAGTAGCTTTGTGGGCGGATCTCAGGCGCTGTTGCTATCATGCCGGCGGGATAAATGACTCTTGCGTCTGACGCAGATCTAAAATGGGTTGGTCTGAAGTAGCTACAGTAGTCATTGGTGTGGTTTGGGCGAAAAGTGCAATAAACCAATCAGAGCGTCATCTCACATTCCCTTTAAAAGCAGGCGCGCTTGTTCCATGGCGGATTGCTATGATAATGGCGAATTTGCCAGGTGCATGCCAGGAGCGGTTCACAGCCAAGGAGACCAACGTTTTCGTCAGGGCTGTAAAAGACCGAGAAGTGGCATTGTATGGGGATGGGAGAAATCCATCCAAATCAGCTTTGGTTAAACGGGCGTGGGAGGAAATTGCCACAATTGTTTCTAAGGCTGGCATCCCCATGACATCGCACCAGGACTCGGGAGCAGTGCGCACGGGCTGAGCAGTGCGCAACGGCCAGCTGATGAGGGAGCAGCGCAAACACCAAGGTGCAGAGGATCCAGACCCACTACACGCCATGGCAGCATTGTCAGACCGGACCGTACTGTCTGGGATGCGGCAAGGTATTAATGCCCGTCTTGACCGGGTGGCGATGTTGCTGCGGCCTCTCAGGCGCATCACCTCAAGTCTCCAAACGCACCACCTGCTCCTGTTGTGCCCCTTCCTCCTCCTCCCCCAACTCCATCTCCGTCCACCCGCTCCACTAGGAGCACATCGCATATTGCCACTCCCGAACCCTCAAAGCTATGGCGGGCGCGTCGCATATCAGAGGGAAAAAGAATTAGTTATTCTGTTTAAATCTTTTCAACTTTTTTGTATGGTTTGCAAAAATGGGAACTGCTTCCTTGTAGATGGGAGAAGCAAAGTGTATGCACATTGAGCACACACTACATTATGGCCAAGCATGCGCCCTGAATGCGCATCTGAATAAGCGCCACTGACTTTAGACTAGGTTTTTTCTGGTCTGTTGCGGAATTGTTTTCTGAAACAGCAAAATAGCACCAGTGAACGTTTGCGCCGGAACACGCCTCGTCTTTTCGCTGAACCGCCCCCAGGAGCGCAAGTTCATTCCCTAATTTAAGGACGTGCGTCTGTGGAGGGAAAATTCCAATGTGCGCCGAATGCAAAATAGGAATTATACAAGCGCCAGTGTACAAAGTCAATTGCTTAGTGCACGATAGAGCCCATTGTGTTGTAAGGTGTGTGGCCTGACAGTGGCCGCTGATGGCAGTGAGGATGTTGGCTCAGGCCAGACATGGAGAGCAGGAGGATGATGTAGAAGCTGAGCAGCAGGAGGAAGATGAGGGTGAAGAGTTTGAAAATGAACTGATAGTTGAGGATGATGATGAGGAGGAGGAGGAGGTGGATAGTGATGAGGTGGATGCTGATGAGGAGGATGAGTGAGAAGATGGACATGGCCTTGGTCTTACAGTTTCTTGTTGTCTTACTCAGGTATCCTTTCTTCATGTAAAACTCCAGTCATTTTAGCGTAAAATTATCCGAATTAGGGGCAAAACCCCAGGATCGGGACATCCCTACTTTCAGGTGTTAGCAAGTTTAGGTGATTTATTAATATTGACATGAACTGTAGGTACAAAGCTTTTTTAAAACATTTTTTTTTTTAAATTCTTGATGGGGTCATTTTCAGCATCATAAATATGAATATTTTCAATATTAATATTTTATGCAGCTGATGGTGGTCTAATTGTTAGACTTTTACTCCAGCCCTCACAGTGATTGTAAATATATAATGTTGACTTTTCTCAGCATTGTATGTTGCGTTTTATGATGAACACTTATAGTCCATGGGCCATAGGCCAAAATTTGACTTTTCGGTACCACTCAAGGTGGCAAAACCTAGTAAAATTTTTTCAAATGGTACATGTCCATAGATGATATTTTGGTATGATAACCCATCCTAAGTGGTAGCTTTGTGACAGTTATCAGCACATGAAGTTAAACACCCCCTACAATAAATAGGCCTCCAGACGCAGGTGCATATCCTACTTTATGCTCAATTTTCAGAGCTTTACTCATCTTTTATGAGGGCATGTTTGGTATGTTTTAAAATGGTAGATTCATAGCTTTCATTTAAACCACGTTTTGGGCCTGTCTAAAAAATACAAAGGTCACATGGGCTCTTCAAACTGTCAACAACTATTTTTCCACAATTTTCGCCTAAACTGTAGTCTTTTTTTATAGCAGTGTAACATGTAGGAACAATACTGACACAAATAACAAACACTGAAATGCTCACAGGACTGTAACAATTCAGGAAATGTATAATCCTCCCATATTATCCTACTATGAGGGGTAATTGTGGTCCTTAAAGTGGAACATGGGCTCCAGTGAGAATTGTCAATAATTGCTTGGTATTTTCAAAGAGTATTTATTTTAGTCCATGGGCCAGACCAGATTTCGGTACCACTCAAGGTGGCAAAACCTAGTAAAATGTTTTGAAATGGTACATGTCCATAGATGATATTTTGGAATGATAATCCATCCAAAGTGGTAGTTTTGTGACAGTTATCAGCACATGAAGTTAAACACCCACTACAATAAATAGGCCTCCAGGCGCAGGTGCATATCCTACTTTCTGCTAATTTTCAGAGCTTTATTCATCTTTTATGAGGGCATGTTTGATAGCATTTTAAAGGGTAGATTCATAGCTTTCGTTTAAAGCAGGTTTTGGGCCTGCCTAAAAAATACAAAGGTCACATGGGCTCTTCAAACTGTCAACAACTATTTTTCCACATTTTTCACCTAAACTGTAGTCTTTTTATAGTAGTGTAACATGTAGGAACAAAACTGACACAAATAACAAACACTGAAATACTCACAGGACTGTAACAATTCATGAAATGTATAATCCTCCCATATTATCCTACTATGAGGGGTGATTGTGGTCCTTAAAGTGGAACATGGGCCCAGGTGAGAATTGTCAGTAATTGCTTGGTATTTTCAAAGAGTCTTTATTTAGCAGGCAGATCAGATCAGTAGATTTTTATCATCATCATCATCATCATCATCATAGTCCAGGGTCAAGGCAACTTCATCTTCAACTTCACCCTATTTTTATATATTCTATATTTGTGGGTGCCACAAGCTTCGAATTGTCATCTTAACAGTGCATGAAACAGTCTGTCATTTCACCATTATCTAAATTGTATATATAGGCACACAGCCAAGCAGAAAACAACACTGGAGCAGAAAACATCTTTGGCTATTCAAGGAAAAAAGGAGATAGGCTGAACAACTTAAAGCCTGAAACACACCAAGCCAACTGTTGGCCGTCTGAAGCTTTTTTGGAGACTCAGACGAGTTCGGGAACAAACCTGTTCGGTGTGTTCAGCTGCATTGGAAGCTTTGGGACCACGTGGACAGCGTCTGCTCAAATTCAACATGCAAAGTCTGAGAACGTTGGCTGTTGGCCATCTGAGCCATTGGTTGCGTGCTAGCTGTATGACCATTCTGATTGGCGGTGTGCTAGCGAATCAGCACAGTGTGTGGGAGGGGCGGAATTCTGTTTGCGTCACTGAACTCTATGGTGTGTGCTTTGTTTTTCTGTGCACTCCGTCCAGTAGTCAAGACAGTGTGTTTCAATGCAACTTTTCTGCCAAACGGGTCAGATGAGAGGCAACGGAGTGGTCAGATAAAGGCGGTTGGCTGTTGGTTTGAGTCTGGGTGGTGTATGGGGGCCTTAAAGTGTCTGACTACATTACTGACTCAGTTTACCGCGTCTCTGGTCCAGCGTCTTCATTGTGTCTGTCCCTAAAAGGTAATGAAAAGTCACCCACTGGGCCACCAATTGGCTGCCAGGTAGCCCCGAGCTATCCGGGGCTCACCTGCTGAAGATTGCCTCAGTTGTGTGCGGGCCTAGGCACTGTAATCCCTGGCAAAGTGAAGTGGGTCCAGCCCTGGAAAAGGCTAGACAATGCAGTTAGTGCAGCCTGTTGTCAGTCCAGCTGGAGTTTATTAGTCAGCTTCAACGTCCGCTCCCACGCAGTGTGCTCGGTCTAGTTCAGGGGGTGACGAGACAGTCTGTTGGCCAAGTAATTTAACAAAGAGGTCCACAAAAAAGGTAGTCAGTCACGGACCTTCAATAGACTCCGGGAGTCCGTTTATCCTAATGTTGTTTCTGCTGCTGCAGCTTTCAAGGTCCGCCATCTTCACCTTTAGCCTAGCGTTGCTCTTGGCTACCATCGCACACCTGTCCTCCTGTGCCTGAATCCGTTGGTCCTGTTGTTCAGCGCTAGCCTCCAGCTAGTCAATCCATTGGCCGTGCTCCGTCACCACAGCTTGTGTACAGTTCAGTTTCGCTTTCTAAAGCCGGAACAGAGTTTTGAAGTCGGAGGATAAGCTAGCCCTGTGGTCCTCCAATAAGCTAGCAATGCTAGCTACACAGTTGTTGTTGCAAGTGGTTGAGGTTGAGGTCTCTCCCTAAATGGCCTTTTTAGTGTTTTTCCTCGATTTTGACATCGTGCAAGTTTTTATTAATTTAGTGGCGTACACTGTCTTACTGTAGGCTAGTGGGGTTGATGAAAGAGTCGAGCAAAGATGCGGGGAGCACAAGATCACCCTGCCGTTCACATGCTCACCTATCCAGAAGTCCAGTTATTTTATAGTGGTCTAATGTCTTTTTAAAGTTACAAAAACACCGTCTGTACGCCTCAGGCACAAGCTCATACACACAAAGGACAGTGCTCTTTACCTTATCATGAACTGACTGACTGTACTCAACTGAACAGGCCACCTGAGTCCTTAACAGTTAATTTGCACTGTAACAAAATGGCATAACACTTTCTTCGGCCACTGCAAAGCAACTGCAATATGCTCAAATGCACTGAAATATGAGTCTATTGAGGAAGTCAATGTAACTCACTGTCCACCACTGATTGTAGCCATGAAGTATGCCCAATTGCAGTCAGGACATCAAACCAGATAAGATTTCACTACAGTCATATGTCTGAGGCTGTAACCCAGCCAATCTCTGCTATCGACATTCTCCACCAGTACTGGACTTGAAGTACTAGGGGGGCTATGGAACTGCCAGTCTGCAGTCAAGAAGGCAGACACCATTTCAACATGTCCCTCCCTGCAGACTCTCCACTTCCTGGCCCTTCCCAAGATCTGGATCAACCCAGAAAACACTGCCACTCCAGCTGCCCTCTCATCTGCCTACTCATTTTCACACTCCATTTACCCATTTACGCTGATGCCCATCCAGAAAGCACCTTCCCCAACTGTCACCTCCGATGGCCTTCCCTGCTTCAGCCCTCCCTCCTCAGAAGATGTTCTGACGTCTAACCGTGCCAGCACCCGTTTCCCCCCCCTCTCCAAGACATCTCTCACGACATCCTGCCATTCCTCACCACTCTGATCAACTCCTCACTCACTTCAGGCATTATTCCAGCTCCTTTCAAGACAGGCACAGTAAAGGCACTCCGAAAGAAACCCCCACTAGATTCCGCTTACATCCGAAACTACAGACCTGTATCTCTCCTTTCATTCCTCTCGAAAACACTGGAATGTGCAGTCTTTATCCAAATGTCCTCCTATGTTTCAGAAAATGACCTCCTTGACTCTAATCAGTCAGGCTTCAGGACTGGTCACTCCACTGAGACAGCCCTCCTCACGGTGACTGAGTCACTCGGTGCTGCCAGAGCCTCATCCAACTCCTGATTTTCCTCGACTTATCCTCTGCATTTGACACAGTCAACCACCAAATCCTCCTCTCCACTCCAAACTCGGCTGAACTTGGCTTTGCTGACTCTGCTCTAACCTGGTTCACATCATCGCACCTTTCAGGTCACATGGAACAACTCCTTGTCCAAACACTGCTTTCTGGAAACTGGTGTCCCTCAAGACTCAGTATTAGGTCCGCTTCTGTTTTCACTATACACTAGATCACTCGGCTCTGCAATCACATGACATGGATTCTCCTACCACCGTTATACTGACGACACCCAACTGTTTCTCTCTTTTCCCCATCCTCCTCCAACACCCATGTTGCGACGCGCATCTCGGAATGTTTGGCAGACGTCTCCGCTTTGACAGCTGCAAATCACCTCAAACTCAACGTTGAACTCAACTCACTCTGAATTCAAAAAACTGAACTCCTCTTCATCCCAGGGAAATACTGCCCTCACATGGACCTGTCAGTCACTGTCGAGGATGTCACGGTATTGCCTTTGTCAATGACGAGGAGCCTCAGCACTACAACATCATTAATGTGGCCCAATCTTTGCCCTCTGCAACCTCTTCAGGATCCGGTCTTTCCTCACAAAAGATGCAACGCAACTCCTGCTCCAAGTTCCTGTCATCTCACACCTGAACTACTGCTACTTCCTCTTGGCTGGACTCCCAACATCTGCAACTAAACCACTGCAGCATATCCAGAACACTGCATCGCACCTCATTTACAATCTTCCAAATTCTGTCATGTGACCCACCTCCTCCGTGACCTCAACTGGCTTCCTGTTGCGGCCTGCATCAGATTCCAGACGATGGTGCTGGCCTTCAAGGCCATCAACTGAACTGCACCCGTCTACCTCCAAACACTGGTCAGACTACACGCCCCAGAGAGAGCACTTCACTCTTCTACATCAGCTGGCAGGTTGTTACCCCCATCGCTGAGAGCAAACAAAGCCCACTCAGCAAAGTCGCAACTCTTCTCTGTTCTGGAGCCTCAGTAATGGAATGAACTCCTGACCAATGTCAGGACAACAGAGTCACTCTCCATCTTCAGCAAAAGACTCAAGACTCATTTGTTCAGACTGCACCTCGACCCGCAAAGCATGACTCCCTCCCAACCCCTCTCCAAAAATGTATGTACTTGTATGTTCAAATCATAGTACTTGTGCACTCATGCAGTTGAAGAATCTTTGACAAATAGCAGTTACGATCCTCAGATGAGAGCTTGAAAATTGTTTCTATATTTATTTTTACTCCATTGACGGTGATATGTCATAGTTTCTCTATTGTGAAAAATACACATTGTAAGTCGCTTTGGACGAAAGCATCTGCTAAATGCCCTAAAGATAAATGTAAATGTCAACTTCACACTCACGAACACAGGGGCCAAAGAAATACTTAGGAATCAGAAAAAAGACAGGGCACCGACAAGTGAACAGACTGTGGCCCTCTGAAGTTCCGGCTGGCTCATCTTAATGGCAGTCTTTGCCTGCTACCCTTAAGCTTCAACTTCCTACACCTGACTGGTAAGGAAAACAAATCACAATCACCACCTCTATCAACAGCAAACTTGATAATACTGATGCCCGATGCCACACACAATTGTTAATTTCCCAGCCTTAAAAGAACAAACTCATCTGATCCTTCCTATCATAAACCACACCTGTTTATCTTCTGGAGCATGTCAGGCTCGAGGCAACTTGAGAGGCAAACTAGCAGCAGCCAAGGCCCTGAACTGCCTTCCTCCACCAGGGAACTTTATCCGTTTAGCCAAGGATTGGATGCTTCTGTTTTTGTAATATTCTGTCACTGCTGTGACAAACAAATTTCCCCGTCTGCGGGACATTAAAGGATTTCTGATTCTGATTTTGATTCTGATTACCCCCCAAAAAAAGAAGGGAAAAAAATGTCTGGAAGGATGAAAAACACGCAACTGGACACCCACCTATCTTAACTGATGAGCAGTCTTTCAATATTACGATAAAAATCTACTGATCTGATCTGCCTGTTCAATAAAGACTCTTTGAAAAAGCAAACAATTAGCAATTATTGACAATTCTCGCCTGGGCCCATGTTCCACTTTAAGGCCTACAATCACCCCTCATAGTAGGATAATATAGGAGGATTATACATTTCCTGAATGTTACAGTCCTGTGAGTATTTCAGTGTTTGTTGTTTGTGTCAGTGTTGTTTGTCTACATGTTACACTGCTATAAAAAGACTACACTTCAGGCGAAAATTGTGGAAAAATAGTTGTTATTGACAGTTTGAAGTGCCATGCAGAGCCGGCCCAAAGCATAAGCGAACTAAGCAGCTGCTTAGGGCCCCGTGACCACTAGAGGGCACCCAAGAGCAATTAACTTAAAAAAGAAAAAAGTGATTAATTATTTTTATCCATGTGTGAGCAATGATGATTCATATATTATCAAATGTACATACTTGTACAAAAAACAAACAAACAAACAAACAAAAAACCCAACATCAAAGACTGTAGTTTCCTACTGCCTCTCTGCTGGATATGTCAGAGCTCCGCTAGTGACGTGTGCAGTGCGCACGCAGCATCCAGGAGCCAGGAGCAGGTGAAAGATGACGCAAAAAAGGAATTAACCTTCAGGGGCAGAAAAAGGAAAAAGGAAGAAAGATAAAAACGACAAGACAAAGGTATGTCTTAGTAATGTAACATTTGTTGATATTTTGTTCCAACTACGTTAGCCTATAATAGCAAATTTGCTAGCTAACATTGGTTCAATACGTCTGACTCGGTTAGCTAGCTTTATATTCAAGCTAACGTTTTTGTGTTTGGGTAATACTTGGAATAAGTTGATTTTCAGTGTATATACATTATTCTGGGTCGCTCTTTGGCATCAAAACAACGTTTTTGATAACAGTGTTTGATAGCAAATGTTTAATAACTGACGTTAATTACAAACGCGGTGACGTTTGCTAGCAATATGGTTTTGCATTGATTAATTAATTTAGTTAACTAACTAGTTTGAGGTATGTTGTTTGCAATTGTTTGCTGCAGAGCACAGTAAATTATTTGAGTAAATAAATATATTACTTTTACATCATCTCCCTAGTATGCTCATACGTTATATGAAACTTCCCCAGGAGCACTGTTAAAATATTTTGGAGGAGGCGCTGACTCAGCCCAGGGGCAATCCACCTCCTCAGGAGCAGCCAAGGCTGATGAATGAGGTGATCAAAAACTGTCACCATATATATTTAATTTCTAGTCAAATTATCTCATTCAGATATACTAATATAATTTATAATCGTATGACAAGGGATGTGTTTTTCATCTCAGGTCCATCTCTATCCTCTGCTCCCACTGTGCCCACTGTCCTCTCTGCAACCTCAGCTGTACCTGGTAAGTTAACAACAAAACAGCCTTTAATTGCTCAGTGCACTGCAGAACATACTGAGATGAATATTTGTTTTAATATAAGATATAATCATATGACAAGGGACATGATTTTAAACAAATCCATATAATTTCAAAACTTATCAAACAATTTTCAGTTGTTCCACAGTTTGTTTTCTTATTACAAGCTATAGCTGTACTTTTTTTATTTAGAAAATAAGCTGCATCATTTTCAAGTGTAATATGACTATAACATGGCTAGCTTGTTTTTCATCTTAGGTCCATCTCTATCCTCTGTGCCCACTGTCCCTTTTGTGTCTTCTGCAACCTCAGCTGTACCTGGTAAGTTAACAACAAAACAGCCTTTATAATTGCTCAGTGTACTGCAGAATATTCTGAGATGAATAATTTTGTCCAAAAATATTATTTTAATTTCCCTATAGGTCCTTCATCTTTGGTCATCGAGATTGATTTGTCGTCATCAGCATCCAGTTTGGAGCAAGGATCAGCAGCTCTGCCAGGTGACCCAGCTGAGTGTCCCTCTTTCCTGTCAGACTCAGAAAGGACTGAACAGGTACTAAGAGGGCCACTGCCTATAGAGGACACATTCATATTCCCAAAAAGACACGATGGCTGAAGCCCCCCCCCCCCCCATTTTACCAAAGATTTTGCACATTTTTACATAGTTTTCAGACCTAATTCATCTTAATATTTTATTTATAATCCATTTGTGTTACCTTGTACCTAGTATTTGTCTGATTTTTTAAAATGTATTTTATTTAATACTGTCTGTTTCCGTACATTTGGTGTTGCAGTTTATTTAAAAAAATAATAATAAAGCAGATTGTGTTTGCAGTAAACGATTAGTTTATTTTGTTACTTTTAATTGACCTAGATGGGTTAGGGTATCCCACTTAGTACTATATCACTTTGAATATTAAGTGTTAATCAACTCCAGGCTGCTCTTGTAGCTGAATTTGCTACCATTTCAGATTAAAAACCATAGATGGGTAAGACATGTCGGGCTGCTCTTATTAATTGAAAGATTTTTCTGTAAATTTGCAAATCTGGTGTCTGCTTCCATGGCATTAATCATTGTGGATTACAATCTAACTACAACAAAAAGTTCTCACATTTAGTTTTACAAGTGTATTCGTAATGAATTGACACTAATTGGCAGTAATAGAGGGCCCCAAAATCAAATTTTGCTTAGGGCCCCATGGAGGCTTGGGCCGGCCCTGACTACACAGGTCCTTCACTCAAACTAAATACAGAGAAATGTCCCACAAAGCAACGTTACAGGACCTAACAAAAGTAACGTATTAACTGTAACTGTCTTTGGCGACTTGTATGAGGAAAACAAATACCACAGCTGTATGTGGCTGCGTATGCGCCTGTCCTCCCGACTCTTCCTCACATTTCTGCTCAGAAAACAGCGTTTGTCACCGGCAAAAACTTTAACTCACCGAGTGTTTGTGATGAAAATAAATCACCGCGACCGTCAGCTCTCCGGACCGAGACTTCAGGGAGCTTTCCCCCAGAAAAACAGCCTCCATCCCCTTGAGTGACAGAGTCAGACAGCGTCCTGTTTACTGATGGTGATTATGTATAATTATGTAATTTAGCACGAAAAACTTAACTCTGTCACTTTCCAGGATGTTTGGTGGGTCAGGATCTCAATCATTACACATTATAACAGCATACATATGATTATTAACTGTCCGCGGGTTTAGATAGACAAGGGGAACACCTGGGGAAACACCGACGTCATTAACATGACGTGTACTGTCACGCTGTAGGCTGCGTCCTTGTGCAGTACACGGAAGCGCCCCCCTGAGCTGAGTTAAGCTGCACTGATTTAGCGATAGCAGCTAGTGTAACCCTCTTGTTCGAAAAGGATCAGTAGAGACAACACACAGGCTATAGTCAGGTTCACGGGATTTATTCTGACAACAGAGAAACAGCTGATGGTTACTGAGGGAGACACCAAGTACAGCTCCTGCCCCACACACACAGCGGACAAACATAGAAGGGGCATGCACAGTCGATCGTATAGTGGTTTTTTTCACTATATATATATATATATATATATATATAGATATATATATATATATATATATATATATATAGACATATAGATATATATCTATATATATATACAGGGCTGTAAACTAGCGGTTGCCACTCGCCAAATGCGACTAAAATATTCCCCTGGCGACTTAATTTTGGAGCGATACATGCCACGGGGCGGGTAAATGTTTGTCCTGATGGTCGTGCTCTTGCAATAAATTATGCATGATATAGCAAAACATTGTTGTAGCTGTAAAGTGATAAATTATGACGGTAGCGTATGCTACACCGGCTATTTGTTGTGTGTGGCACTTAAGTAGCTCCCCCGCGACACCGCTGTAGAAAATAGTTCCCCTCAGAAGCAACGTAGCGTGTGCGTCACCGCTCTTTAAAAGTTTGGCGCAGTCAGGGGCGTCGCACCCGTGGGGGATGTCTGTGTTTTAACGCCCACACTTTTCCCGGTGAGAGGGTTCAACGCCCACACTTTTTCTGCAGTTTTTCTGCAGTTTTGCACAAACGCCTTACTGCGGCCGGAGTCACTTTCTCTGGCCGCTCTGTGTCTGCGCTCGCTGCAGCTGCCTCCTCTCTCCTCCCTCTCCTGTTGCTGCTTCAAACGTGACACCGGCTTTGGGACTGACCGGCTGATGATTGGCTGTTCTGCCTTAAGTCCCGCCTCTCTTGCTGTGTTAGATTTATTGTTCAGCTCGTGCTGATGAGGCGGGATCTGCCGTAAAATACCAAATAATAGCCGGGCGTTTATTTGTCTCAACCACTTAACAGACCAGGCGTTTATTTGGGACAGGTGTTTAATGCCCTCCTCACAAAAATCCGGGATGAAAATGTCACAAACTTCTCCAGCTTCTCTGTGAATTCTCTGGAAACGGAGAGGAACCAAAATGTCTGTAACATTCTCTGATGATTATAAACGTTGATTAGTCCTGATACGTTCAGTATACAGGTCGACACCAAACCACATGATGTGTTGTATTATGTGTTTACAGCTGCTCATGTATGTAACGCTGTTACTGTGATGACATATAACAGTTAAATATTGAATCTGTCTATAATAACCACATCCTGACATGTAACTGTGATTTTTGATAATCTAAGTACTAATAATAACAATCATAACAAAAAATTAACAAAGACTGCAGATCAAGATAAGAAGCTGCAACTGGCAGTGAGCAGCTCTCTTTTCTGTTAGCAGTGAAGTGACATAGTCCATGACAGAACATTATAAAATATGATAATGTATAAAATAACATTTAATGGTAAGAGAAAAAAGTACAGTTGCAGTAGGCTTCTATTACAAATATTATATTATATTATAATTAAACAAATCAAGACAGATGTCACATTTACGTGTCAGGGTGTGGTTATTATAGACACAGATTTAATATTTAAGTGTCATTTATCATCACCCCCCGACCCAAAATTGTTTTAAAAAAACACCACCACATCTATCCCCCGCACTTTTGAAAAGCTTGCTACACCTCTGGGCACAGTGACTGTGATTCGAACACAGCAATGACGACACCTCTAACTCATGAGCTGAGGGAAGTTGTACTTAAGTTGCGCATTATTTCTTAACGACTTCCTTTAGTTAGGTTTCAGTTTGATAATCAAGTGGCTTAATATGAGAACAGTTGTCACGTCACAAAACGTGTAAAACCATGGGTCTATCAAATCCAGTGTAAATGTTATTTACTATTACAGAGCCTGATAATTAATTAATGAGTGTTTCCTTTGTCAAAGTTTTGCACTGTTCAAGTTTTCAATTTGCAATGTTATGAAATTTTATTAATAATATTAAAATGTATTTCTAAATAATACTTTAGCCTCTTTTCTAAGCATGTATTGTTATATAATACTGTTATCTCCATGAAAAGTACTGAAACAGATGTATATGCAACAAAAAGAGGCAATTTATTATTTGGCCGGTAAAAACTTTACTTGGCCGGTAGATTCTTTCATCTACCGGTCCCCTTGGCAGGTGAGCCAAAAAGTTAGTTTACAGCCCTGTATATATATATATATATATATATACAGTGAAAAAAAAAAAAAAAAAAAAAAAAAAATAAATATATATATATATATATATATATGTATAAATAATCCATTAATCATATTTCCTAACAACCATGAACCTATTTTAAACAGAGAAAAGAAAATACACACACATACACGTTTATATACGTAAACATGCTGTGGCCAAACAAAACGATACTTTGTACACAAAATGTAAACATAGCCTACCTGACAATTCCTGCCCCTATACATTACACTAAATACAATAAATAAATCTAAATAAACTGAAACTATATAGGAATGAACGGTAAACAGCTGGCAGTAACGGCTAAAATAATAAACACAGCTAAAACAAACAAAATTAAAGATAACAACACTTAATTACCATTACAAAACATGAAAAAATCAAACACGAAACGTTATATCTCATGTTTTATCTTAAATTTCAGTTAAAAAATTATGATTAATAAAAACACACGGAGCTGTTGACAGTACCTACCAACACACACAGCAAACAAACATAGAAGGGGACGAGCTGACGCTTTACCGTTGCTAGGCAACCACCAACTGTCAAAATAAATAACATACCGGTAAAAAAAAAGCCTTGCATGAAAATAAAATAAAAGCCAGCAGCACAATAACTTGCTGACTAAATTAAACAAAAAAAAGATTTAAAGAATAAATTAATTAATTTTGACAGACTTCGTATTTACAACCATGTTACATTCTCCTCCCCTGAATTCGGCAAAATTACAAAACACACACAATGCATGTTAAACATATAGAATAAAATTTCCAATATGTCAGATGAGTCCCATCATATCTCTTAAGCAACACTTTGAAAGAATAACACACATACAACTAAAATGTGCCCTGTCAAACCATAAGGCTGTTCAGTGAGGAACTCAGGAGGGTAGTGCAGCGCTTATCACAAACCCATCACAGATGACATAAAAAGTGCCTTAATACACTTCTCGTATTCAATTCAAACTTGAACTAATCTACAATATTATGACTCAGAGATATGGGACAAAGAAAAACATAAAAAAAAACATTTAACCATTCACTGGGGAGGAAGTCTAACAGGTTACACTGTGTTCACACTAAACAAAGAATTTGCCCATGTTCTCAGCTTATTAGTCTGTGTGTGCAGTGTCTGGTTGTTCATAGTTTGGATAAGCCTACTGACAGGTCTAACAACATGGCCAGCTCTAGTCCTGGCAGTTGTAACAGTTTCAGGACATAGGTCATGCACATCTGTTTGAGAAGTGAGGACACCTCTAACTGAAGATGAATCATTGGCATTCACATCTTCACAGGTATTATCAGTAACACAGGTGTCTGCAGGTGGTACTAGAGCTTTGGGAAGATGATGTGTGTCCACCAGAGGAATCTGAGAGACCCAGTGCTGAGTGCGGGCAGTATGGTCCACTGTACAGTCAGGTGTGAATTGCTCACAGGAGAAATTCACATCTTCATTCTCATATGAATCACAGGAGGGAGTGAGAGAGGCACAGTCAGGTTGTGAGTGTTGCTCGGTGGAGAGATCCACAGCTTCATTTTCATCTGAAGCACAGGACGAGATCTGAGAGGCACTTTCAGTAGCTTCAGGCAGGACTGGCAGGAAGTTTACACATAGCAACAAATTACGGTGGACAACTTATGTCTGGCCTTAGATGGGATGGCGGACCTCAAAGGTGTGGGTCTTAGGATTGCTGCTGACCACGGTATAGACCACATCTCCCCATCGGTCTGCAGTGGTTTCAATCTCCACTCCTTTGACTCTCCTGTTGTATATTTTAGCCTGCCACCTTTGCTCATCACTGGCATGTTTCTCTGCCATTATTATGGCTTCCTGAAGATCTTTTCTCAGCTGTTCGATGTACTATGGGAATGAAACCTCACTGTTGTCTCTCAGAGCAGATTTGAACAGGATGTCGACAGGTAGGCGGGGGACTCGGCCAAACATAAGATGAATGTCAAGGTGTGTAGCATTTGAGGCCAAACATGTTTTGCTCATGGTTGGAGTGTTCTGATCATATTCCCCAACGTACGGTTGAAGCGCTCAGCTGATCCGTTCCCCATAGGATGATAGGCTGTAGTGTGGGACACACCAGAGACCTGAAGAAGGGCTGCTATCAACTCACTCTCAAAGTTGGCACCTTGATCTGAGTGTATTCTTTCAGGGAACCCATAATAGCAGAAGAAGTTATCCCACAGTTTCCGTGCTACTTGTTTGGCTGTCTGGTCAGGGCAGTAGAAAGCATGTGCCAGCTTGGTGAAGTGGTCAGTCACAACCAACACATCAATAGGGCGGTTCTTGGAATCTTCTGCTGTCCAAAAGTCTATGCACACTAATTCCAATGGTGCTGTTGTCTCTATGCTCTCAAGTGGTGCACGGCCATCTGGCTCTGGTGTTTTGCCTACTACGCACCTGGCACAGTGCTTAACGTGATCTCTTGCATCCCTCTCCATAGAACTCCAGTAGAACCGTTGTTTCACTAGAGAGAAGGTTCTGTCTTGACCTTGGTGACCTGCTTCGTCATGACAACCACATAAAGCATCCTCTCTTAGTGACAAAGGGACAATGTGCTGATGTCTCTTCTTCCTGGTAATCGGATCTTCAGACACACGGTACAGGATACCATCCTCTATCACCAATTTTTCCCACTGCCTCATTAGTCTCAAAGCACCCAAAGTTTCTTTGACCCTCTCTCTTCTTGATGGTCTACGATGTCGCTCAACGTAGAATATCACTCTTGCTAGGTCAGCATCTTCCTGCTGTCTTTCTCTGAGATTTAGCTTGGAGATAGATGGAGTAACTTGGGATAGTACAGCACCTAAGCCATCAGATGAAGCATCGGTGGAGAGGATGAATGGCTTGGAGAAGTCGGGGTGAGCCAGTAAGACATTATTGAGCAGGGCATGTTTAAAGACCGTGTAAAGCAGCAAAAAAATTGTATTATGAGTTTGTCACACCATAGAAACATGTATAATTGACCACTGAGCCAAATTTGAAAGATAAAAAAAATTGCTAAGTATATAAAATTAGGTCTCAAAATCATGGAAAAACAAGCACTTCTTTCTGCTGTGCAACGCTGGGGGCGTGTCAGTTAGATTTAGTTAGTTTTGGAACCACGCCCATGCGGCGCAGGGGGGGACACGTTATGTTAATGACGTCGGTGTCTCCCCAGGTGTTCCCCAGGTGTTCCCCGTGTCTATCTAAACCCACGGACAGTTAATAATCATATGGATGCTGTTATAATGTGTAGTGATTGAGATCCTGACCCACCAAACATCCTGGAAAGTGATGGAGTGAAGTTTTTCACGCTAAATGACATAATTATACATAATCACCATCAGTAAACAGGGCGCTGTCTGACTCAGTCGCGGGGACGGAGGCTGTTTTCTGGGGGAAAGTTCCCTGAAGTCTCGGTCAGGAGGGCTGGCGGACGCGGTGATTTATTTTCGTCAAACACTCAGTGAGTTAAACACTCTTGTGACAAGCGTGACAAACGCTGTTTTCTGAGCAGAAATGTGAGGGAGAGTCGATAGGACAGGCGGAGGACGGACAGGAGGACAGGCGCTTCTCCACATACAGCTGTGGTATTTGTTTTCCTTATATAAGTCGCCAAAGACAGTTACAGTTACTACGTTACTTTTGTTCGGTCATGTAACATTGCTTTGTGGGACATTTCTCTGTATTTAGTTGAGTGAAGGACCTGTGCAGTTATCAGACTGTCAGACCGACACGCCCTCGCTCCGTGCCTCCGGATTATCCGTTCAAACTGGGACGGCTCACCAATAATGCGGCCGTGACATACCGCCGGTGGGACCCGCCGTCAGCGGGACGGAGAGGGGCGGGGCGGCGGCGGACACATTATGCCGGTGGGACCCGCCGTCAGCGGGACGGAGAGGGTCAGCGACGGCCACATAAGGCCGGTGGCACTCGCTGTCAGCAGGACGGAGAGGGTCAGCGGCGGCCACATTATGCCGGTGGCACTTGCTGTCGGCGGGAGGAGAGGATGCAAGCCGGGGACGGAGAGGGTCGGTTCGTGAGGGTCCCAGTGACCAGCGTCAACGGACTCTGCAGAAATCCAGAAATTACCTGGTGATAGTTGCTGAAACTGTCAGGGGTAAAGTGGACACTGGACACTATGGAAGCAAATTTGTACCATAATTCAAATTAAAATGCATTTACAGAAATGCACCAATAAAATTAGTAATAAATCATTCAGATTGCATTTTCATTTTCTTCTTCAAAACTGCTCATTTTGTTACACAAAGACAAAGAAAACTGCTTTTTCGTTTTGAAGCCCTCCCCCCGCAAAAAAAGGTCCAAAATTCAATTTGAATTCGCAATCCCAAGCGGCGCAGGAGAGTGACGTCAGCAGCCTCTCTTCTTCAGTCAGTGTGTTTACATGACACTCAAGAAAACGGAATTACTGCATTAGTCTGACTATGATCAGATTTTTAAGATGCATGTATACACCTTAGTCTGACTAAAATCGGACCGGATCGGATTTCTCATAGTCGAATTACACCACGTAGATTATTCAATTGAAAGTCGCTTTAACTCCTGCATGTATACGTTTCCAGCGGATCGGATTGGATTTTGCGTTCTGCGCAGGCGCAAGATTTTTCCCCGGGGCCGTGAGCTGGAAGTAGATGGATGGCGGCGGCGGTGTCTTTCTTCCGAAATCACCGCAAGAAAGAGCGCCAGAGTGCACCTAGTGTGTAATTATCATGTACACCATATACGAAGTGTACAAAGATGTAGCTTTGTCTCGCTCTTCGTACGCCATCTTTCTTGAATGCAGAGGCAGCTGGTGATGTAAAGAGGTCAGCTGGAGGTGGCCCCGTTAACACTAGTTGAAATGGGCACAGCGCCACCTAGCGTACCGGGGTATGACGTGCTTTCGGCAGTAATTCGATTTTCTCACCAGCATGTATACTCGGATAATTGTAGTTGTCCAATTGAGCAGCATAGTCGAACTATGGCTGTAATCTGATTAAGCTGTACATTTAAACGCACTGAGTGTTGCCAACATGGCGACTGTCTCGCTAGACTTAGCGACTTTTCAGTCCCTCTAAGCGACATTATTTCGAAAAAGCGACTAGCGACAAATTTAGCGACTTATTCAGATCATCGGGGGAAAGGCAAGAAATAGATTATATTGTAATTCACATGCTTCTCAGAGTCATCGCAGTCCACGGCTCATCTGCAGCAGCGCCGGGGTCTCTCCTGTCCCCTCCCGCGCGGCTGTGCAGGCAACAGGCCGGTGTGTGGGGGCTGGCTGGGACAGGCAGGAGCGTGGATCTGATGTCGGATAGCTGCCGTTTACTCTGTTTTGATCTGTTAATGTTAGGTGTCTTTAGCAAAGGTGAGACCCAGAAGCGGACAGGAGGCTGTAGCTGGATGCATGGAGTGTTTATTGTAACACGGCCAAAGTCAGAGTAGGAGGGGGTGTGCACGGGGAAGCCACGCTCCGGAGCGCCGGAGATCTGGCAGTCCTGTCGGCACTCGGAGGAGCGCCGGGCGGGTGGAGCTGGAGCGGATTGAGTGGATTGAGCAGTGCCGCTCAGTTTGTCTTTGAAATTTTTTTTTAAAAAGCAGAGGAGAAGACAATAGGCTACCTATGTATTTTTGATTCAATAAAAACTACATGAAATTGATTGTGTATCCATCTCTTATAGCCATAGACGGATTATCATGACCACGGGCCTACACACGCAAACTGTGCGCACGCAAAGGCTGTTACATTATTACATTGAATGTAATAATTTCCGCAAACGTAATAAACCTTAAACACCTACTAATACTGACCGTGCGTGCAAAATCCAGCTGCTGACCCTCCGCTCCGCTGTCACACAACGGATCCCCCGTCCGCGCTCCCTCTCTCTCTTATAATTGTTTGCCTGAAAAATAATTTCCATGAAGAAAACATCGCCTGACATTTAAATTTGAATTCCCATTGACAGTACAAATCTCAAGAAATCTGGATGTATTGCTCATTTGTAAACACAACACTTATCAGTCTATAGGCAAGAATCTAAAGGTTTATTAATTCAATTCATTTCAAATTCGCTTTATTGGCATGAATGCCACAACAACAACATTGCTCCAAGCACCAAGAACCACGAAAAGAATACCTAGCACAGTACCATTATACTTGCTGTGTGTGTGGTTATGTGAAATAATAATAATAATAATAATAATAATAATAACTTTGAACATTATCACAATTAAGTTATCAATCTGCGATGTAAAGAAAATGCAAACATTACAGACTTCTAACCATTTTCTAAAAGTGTCTGTATTTTAATTGAGAATAGTTTTTTGTATAAATTACACAAAAGGAAAAGAAAATGTGATTTGTTTTACCTATTTCAGCCATAAGCAGTCATAGTGACCGCACATCATTTCGCGGGATTTCATTCATTGTCTCTCTTGTCTCTAACTTTGTTAGCGGTCTCCAGACTGTAACACAACATTATATGAAGAAGGACTAACACTAATAGCCTAATTGATTCTTATTTCTTCCACTTACAGAACTGTTTACGACTCAAAACAATGTTATTATATATGACGTTTCCAAGCCAAATGTTGTGGCTTCAAATGCATCAAATTCCCACATCCAGTTACGCAGGCAGCTGTCCAGGGTGCTGAACCAGGTCACAGACGAAGGCTGCACTATGCGTTCTGATGTTTGCTGGGCAGATCTGTCCCCCTTGGTTTCTCATCCACTCTGTTGTGGGAGATCTCCCACAGAGCAAAAGAAATACACATTTTTTCTCTTGGCTGAACTCTGGCTTGAGCCCACTTCACCCAGGCGCGAGCCTGCAGCCCCCGCTCCTGCTGACAACAGACCGGGGTAGAAAACAGACATTCCTTTGCTCAGAACCCATATCAGGCTGTGTCTGAATATGTCCGAAAGATCGGTATAACGCATTGGAGCAATTTTCATACAATTTCGGATATTTAGCATGATAAAATAATTTCAATTCAACATAGCCATTTGTCCAGCTGAAGCCTAATGAGCATGAAGTAGGCTTGTTTTGCGGTTAATCAGCCACATGATCCGTTTTAACCCACAAAGGAAAAAAGGATAAATGTGCAGCCTCCGTTTCCTTTCTGATTGTGTCCGTTCGGAGTGGGGGGGTTTCGGAATGGAGGGGTTTCCCCAATAGACTTTTCGGAATAGCGGGGTCTTTGAAAAAAAGAGAAACCCCGCCATTACGATGAATTGAAGTCTATGTTCGGAACAGTAGGGTTTCGGAAAGGCGGGGCTCCAGGCTATAAAGCGGCCGGTGATTTTGTGACCCGCTGCAGGTGCATGGGTGTGGGCAGGGCCGGCCCAAGCCTCCATGGGGCCCTAAGCAAAATTTGATTTTGGGGCCCTCTATTACTGCCAATTAGTGTCAATTCATTACGAATACACTTGTAAAACTAAATGTGATAACTTTTTGTTGTAGTTAGATTGTAATCCACAATGATTAATGCCATGGAAGCAGACACCAGATTTGCAAATTTACAGAAAAATCTTTCAATTAATATTTGGCAAAGTCAGCAACTCTCCCTACTGGCGACACAGTAGTAGTCAATACATAAAACCTTAAAGAGCAGCCCGACATGTCTTACCCATCTATGGTTTTTAATCTGAAATGGTAGCAAATTCAGCTACAAGAGCAGCCTGGAGTTGATTAACACTTAATATTCAAAGTGATATAGTGCTAAGTGGGATACCCTAACCCATCTAGGTCAATTAAAAGTAACAAAATAAACTAATCGTTTACTGCAAACACAATCTGCTTTATTATTATTTTTTAAATAAACTGCAACACCAAATGTACGGAAACAGACAGTATTAAATAAAATACATTTTAAAAAATCAGACAAATACTAGGTACAAGGTAACACAAATGGATTATAAATAAAATATTAAGATGAATTAGGTCTGAAAACTATGTAAAAATGTGCAAAATCTTTGGTAAAATGGGGGGGGCTTCAGCCATCCTGTCTTTTTGGGAATATGAATGTGTCCTCTATAGGCAGTGGCCCTCTTAGTACCTGTTCAGTCCTTTCTGAGACTGACAGGAAAGAGGGACACTCAGCTGGGTCAACTGGCAGAGCTGCTGATCCCTGCTCCAAACTGGATGCTGATGACGACAAATCAATCTCGATGACCAAAGATGAAGGACCTATAGGGAAATTAAAATAATATTTTTGGACAAAATTATTCATCTCAGAATATTCTGCAGTACACTGAGCAATTATAAAGGCTGTTTTGTTGTTAACTTACCATGTACAGCTGAGGTTGCAGAAGACACAAAAGGGACAGTGGGCACAGAGGATAGAGATGGACCTAAGATGAAAAACAAGCTAGCCATGTCATAGTCATATTACACTTGAAAATGATGCAGCTTATTTTCTAAATAAAAAAAGTACAGCTATAGCTTTTAATAAGAAAACAAACTGTGGAACAACTGAAAATTGTTTGATAAATTTTGAAATAATATGGATTTGTTTAAAATCATGTCCCTTGTCATATGATTATATCTTATATTAAAACAAATATTCATCTCAGTATGTTCTGCAGTACACTGAGCAATTAAAGGCTGTTTTGTTGTTAACTTACCAGGTACAGCTGAGGTTGCAGAGAGGACAGTGGGCACAGTGGGAGCAGAGGATAGAGATGGACCTGAGATGAAAAACACATTCCTTGTCATACGATTATAAATTATATTAGTATATCTTAATGAGATAATTTGACTAGAAATTAAATATATATGGTGACAGTTTTTGATCACCTCATTCATCAGCCTTGGCTGCTCTTGAGGAGGTGGATTGCCCCTGGGCCGAGTCAGTGCCTCCTCCAAAATATTTTAACAGTGCTCCTGGGTAAGTTTCATATAAAGTATGAGCATATTAGGGAGATGATGTAAAAGTAATATAGTTATTTACTCAAACAATTTACTGTGCTCTGCAGCAAACAATTGCAAACAACATACCTCAAACTAGTTAGTTAACTAAATTAATCAATGCAAAACCATATTGCTAGCAAACGTCACCGCGTTTGTAATTAACGTCAGTTATTAAACATTCGCTATCAAACACTGTTATCAAAAACGTTGTTTTGATGCCAAAGAGCGACCCAGAATAATGTATATACACTGAAAATCAACTTATTCCAAGTATTACCCAAACACAAAAACGTTAGCTTGAATATAAAGCTAGCTAACCGAGTCAGACGTATTGAACCAATGTTAGCTAGCAAATTTGCTATTATAGGCTAACGTAGTTGGAACAAAATATCAACAAATGTTACATTACTTAGACATACCTTTATCTTGTCGTTTTTATCTTTCTTCCTTTTTCTTTTTTCTGCCCCTGAAGGTTAATTCCTTTTTTGCGACATCTTTCACCTGCTCCTAGCTCCTGGATGCTGCGTGCGCACTGCACACGTCACTAGCGGAGCTCTGACATATCCAGCAGAGAGGCAGTAGGAGACTACAGTCTTTGATGTTGGGTTTTTTTGTTTGTTTGTTTGTTTTTTGTACAAGTATGTACATTTGATAATATATGAATCATCATTGCTCACACATGGCAAAGAATAATTAATCACTTTTTTCTTTTTTAAGTTAATTGCTCTTGGGTGCCCTCTAGTGGTCACGGGGCCCTAAGCAGCTGCTTAGTTCGCTTATGCTTTGGGCCGGCTCTGGTTTTACCCCAAACTGTTAGCTAGATAATAGGGTGGAGGGTTTAGTGATAGAGTCTCTCACCTGTACTTCACCCCACCACCCCCCGATTTCGTGTGCTTGGTAATTTTTTGCACTTTCCTCACAATTTATAGTTGATTCTCTTCTTTTGCTGTGTGAATGTGTTTAGGGCACTGGAGTGGGGTGAGTACTCTATCCCAGTGCAAATTGTCCCTTTACTGTCTGTGGCCTCGGCCGCCCATCCTCAGCACACTTTTATAGTTATTTTAACGACAGCTCTAATAAATTGTTCCTTTTTGATATTTCTAAATGATGTTGGCAGCTCTTAAATAAAACTGTGAGCTTGGTGGGAGACATCCTTGTCTCGGCTAATCATTTAGTCATCTGTATCGGTAAAGGAATCTGTGGAATCTTTACTGGATTGACTGAAGTACCAGTGAAGGACCAGTAAGATCAAAAGTTGATAGTGAGATCGCGGGCCTTTCCATGGTCCAATCATACTTGGAAATCTACTCCTTTGAACATCCAACTTGGACAAATTTTGATGGAGCTCACAGTCTTCCTTGAACCATACAGTGAGGTGGCTGACATGTTTAAAATGCAAAATTGCACTTGCTTTACCTGTGAGCACTGCATTGTGTGAGTGCAGCTTTTCTGTGCTCAAGTTAATCAAGACTCACTTGAGAAACACCATGAGTGAAAAGCGATTGAGCAACTTGGGTGTCTTGTAGTGATGTGCGATGTATGTTTTGTCAAAAAAAAGCTGTACTGAAAATTATTTTAAACATTTGTGTGTTTTTCTGAAATGTTTGTGTGTTTCTTAAACTTGAGGTAAATGTGTAAGATGCATATTGCCTTTTGAATGAAAAAGAGTCGAGGGGAATGCAATCACTACCACAGACTGGAACTGATCTGAGTTGCGACAAGAAGGACCAATTTGGTGTGCCACCCTAAGATTTTCACTGGCCCCATCTAGCCACCCCTATGAAAATTTTCTGGGGGTACCACTGACTGCATTGAGAGAGAAAAGCGGCACACTGGATGATAAATCATACGTGAGTCTGAATAGAAACAGTCTATAGAAGCTTTCAAGGCAACATTGAGACAATAAAGTCGATCAGATATCCTAAGCTCTATCTCCCGTACTTCCTACATTCCTACAAGTTCCTCCAGATAAAGTGATCATATGTGAACATCTGAAATACACATCATCAAAAATTATGTTGAGAAAATATGTTGTGAGGTTGTGTGAGACCCATTACAAAGAAAAATACTGATCAGTAGCACAGTTTGTAGAGTGGGTAAATCCAGGCACGACTTCTGTCACTAAGAAGTGGTGATCATTAAAAGTTCAAAATAAAACCTTTGTATTAAATGTGAAACACTGGCCTAAAATTAAAACTCCTCTGTTTAACTCCACTGGCCTAAAATTAAAACTCCTCTGCAAACTCCACCAATTTAACAAATTAAAGTGTGTTTACAGGCCTTGGAGGGTACTACTGCATTATGTGAATAAACATCAGTCTGTTGTCGCAAGCACCATTTTCTTCACTGTGGTGTCCTGGGGTGCGGGCATCAAAGCAAAAGACGCAAACAGACTAAACAAACTCATAAAGAAGGCATGGTCTGTTGTTGGCTCTCAGCTTGTCACCCTGGAGGAGGTGGCTGAGGACAGGATGCTGGCAAAACTGCTGGTGATCATGGACAATGTCTCTCATCCCCTCCACGAAACCCTGGACAAGCTTAAGAGCAGCTTCAGCAACAGACTCATTCAACCTCGCTGCCTTAAAGAACGGCACAGGAAATCATTCCTACCTGGTGCCATCAGACTTTACAACGCTTTACAGCAACGCCCAGGAAATACACTCACATAATTTAAGTGACTTAGTACTTAAATCTTACCACTGTAATTAAAAATACACCTTTCTCTCTTTATCTTGCAACTTCAAATCCACTAAGTTCCATTTTGCTCAGTATTTAATATTATTTAATATTTATCTGAAACTGCGAAGCATCTTATTGTATATTGTATATAGTGTTCTAAATTGTATTTAAAATTGTTATTGTATTTTGTATTTCAGATTGTATTGTACCGCTGCTACGATGACCTAATTTCCCCTCGGGGATAAATAAAATTATCTATCTATCTATCTATCTATCTATCTATCTATCTATCTATCCATATCTCACAATGCAAATATAGCGCCTGAGTAACATCACAGGAAACTGTTTATCAGATTGCATGCATCTTCATCTTGAGCCACAAAAGGCTTTTCACAAATGCAGCAGGACTCTCCAAGACCTGCAAACACACTGCATTGGTGGGTCACTGCTTTAAACTTTCAATTAGACCCGCAATAACATTTTACCCCCTGGGAGGCAGCGGAACAGGTACACATCACTTTACCGGTGTAGAGTCTCTAACTCTTTCCATCCCTGCCTTAGTTCAGTTTATGTATTTGTGGGCTTGTGCACATGTACTGTAATTTGATGTAAAGAACATGGGCCGACTTCTCTGAAGTGTGCTATATGAAAATAGTTGCCTTGCTTGTGCGCTTAAAGCTGTAGTCTGTGACAATTGTTTTGGTTATATTTGCTAAAGCTGTCATTATGATCTGACAGTAAAATAAGATACAGGTCAGCTGTGTAAAGATCCACTGTCTGTGGGTCCACCCAGTGGCTGTAATTTGATTTGCAAGAATCAGCCGCTCCAGGGTCAATACAACCAATCAGAACCAAGGTGAGTGTCTGTGAAGTGTCAATCATTCTTGTGAATACTCGCTGGCAGCCCCTCTCCTTCAAGCAGCGCATACTGGGAGGTGCCCCTCCCTGCGCAGGCACAGTGCCTGCTCTTACCTGATCAGATACCTTCAAGCTGAAACTGTAGACGATGGCGGAGAACAGACAACAACAGAGATGGAAAATGCTACACGATTTCCCACGTCAAAGAGAACAAATAAGAGCACTTACGAAGAAAAGCAGTGTCAACAGAAAGAAAACAGATAAATATCGGAGCATCATTTCAGAGGTGGAGGGAGCTGCGGAATTTGTAAGGACTCAAGAACAACAGAGTTTGCGGCTTTTCTGTTGGACAAATAAGGACCGCTGCATGATAAATGTTTCATTCTATTTTTACTGTAGTATTATTACTGTAACTGCTGCCATGTTAGCCCAAGGTGCTTCAGAAAGGCAGCATGGCTTTGCACAGGGTAATGATCACCTGGTAACTCGGTCTACCGTGGTGTGTGGAAGATTCTTTGTTACTCAGGATATCTACAGCGATAGACATGAGGCACTCGTCATTGTAATTTAGTTTTATCAATCAGAAATAGGCTTATTTTGTTGTTGTTGTTTGAATGGCCATCTTGGTTACCTGGCTTCCTCTTACTGTGGTTACAAGCCTGCTCGTGCACGGCAGGCTCCTCTGTGGGGAGGAACTTTGAAGGCAGGGCTGCAGCACAGCAGAGAGGAAGGAGGGACCTGGGAGCTGTGCTGATTAAAATTTCAAAGTCCACTTTTACCTCAAAACTCCACACTGCAGCTTTAAGTGATACCTACTACTAGTCCCATGAATCACACCTGTCAGATGTTGCAACATTTAATAAGTCGTGCATTAGAGAAGTGCTGTCTTAGATGCTTCCTCTCCACTAACAATATCCGACTTTTCAGTGATTCAGGTTATTCTTTTAGTCAGTTATGTTGACCAGTAGGCTAGAACTTCCTGTGGTGTCATGTAAAATCTGCTGACTTGTGCTCAATAGAAAGTGGGTCACATTCTGGCAGTTTAGGATTAAGGTTAAGTAGCTAATAAATGTTAGGGGTCTGCATACACACATCTCTAGCCCTGTGGCCTCATATACAGCTGCATAATTGAGCACTGTCCCAATATTCTTATCTATACAGCAAACCCAGAGTTCCATTTAAACTGAATTCAGTTACCTTTATTATGAAAACGAGAACATTGTATTTTATATATGCAATTCAGTACTGAGATTACACAGCAATTTCCAAACAGACCCCATGTATCTGGCAGTATGCCAAATCAATATAATTCAAACAGGTTTTCTACACATCTCACCAAGAATGGTAGACAGATCCTCCCATTTCATACAGTCTGGTAGTACAATATTTATTTTCAGATGAAGTGTTACATGTTTAGCATCAAACTCACAGTTGTCTTCAGCCACAAATGTAATGTAGAGATAAAGAGTCAAGACAAACCCAATAACGAATTGAACATTACAGAACTGGCAAATCAGATTTGACACAATATATACATAATGTTTATGTACACATACTTTTGCACTAGACTAGATGCTGGACTGTGAGACACTGCTGTGCATGGGAGTTAAAAAAACAACTTTCGAAAGGGGACAAACTGACAAATGGTGATACAAACAGCAAAATAATCACTGAAGGTGAAGAGAAACAAAGGAGGTCCATACAAACAGAAACCTTAATGAAACTGATTCAATTACCAACCCCACTGTAGGAATGCAGAAAAAAACACATCCATTTTCTCTCTCTCTCACTCACTCATTCACCTGCATTCAAATAAAAGGGTAGTCTCTGGGAGGTCTGAGATACGGGGCTGATGGGAGTTGGGGCCAGGTTGAATGATCACCTATCTTTCGAATTTGTCATCAATAAGAGGACAGGATGACAAGAAGGATGCTTTATTTGTTTTTGGTAGTGCGGCTATATTATGTACAGTACAAATACAGGCAACTTCATCTTGTTCTCACATGTTGTGAATCATGTCTTCCCTGTCCTGTCTGTTTGTGATGGGGCTTTGCTGAGACACAGTGGAGTTTGTGGGGATGGGGTGGGGTTGGTGGTTGACAGGCCTGCAGAGTAAGAGGGCGGGGTGTCAAGGGAAGTGGTTTCTCTCTCAGCAGCATCCTCCTGATGTAGGTTTGACAGTAGTGCCAGGGGTCAGCTTCACGTTGGGCTTCTCCCCTCCTCCAGCTGTGGCCCCAGGGCCCATCCTCTTCTTGATTTCAGCAGCCATAGTCATGAAGGCCTGCTCCACATTGGTGGCATTCTTGGCACTGGTTTCCAAAAAGGGGATGCCAAGAGAGTCTGCAAATTCCTAGAGAAAGGACAGAGGACAGGATTTTAGCCATCTTTTGTGCAGTTGTGGGGATCTTTAAGTTTTATATTGGTGCAAAGCAACTTAAAATTATGAGATATTAAACACTACTAGACATGACAGTGACACCAGGGGACGAAACAGATGAGAAAGAGCTGATGTATCTGCAGCGAAGGACAGGCTGGTGTGACCATCATTAGATGGGAACCAGGACAGCAGTAAACCATGAATGTAACAGTCAATGTTCAATATGAGCTACAGCTCCTCAGAAAGTCAATGCCACTGCTTCTCTAGAGTTAAGAGTTTTGTTGACCAGCTCCTCAGTGTGATATGGTGGTCATAGTTCTTAATATTTCACCCTGGAGCAGTAAAGAGTCTTCCTTGTAATTCCTGACTACAGTCTGGAGGCTGAAGCAGGTGGTGTCAAATGCAGAAGTTCAAATGAACTGTTCACAGTTGTTTGTGCTCCCTTTTTAAATATTATTTTAATGGTGGTGACATATGTAGACTAGTGCTGTGCGATTTTGCCGCAATGAAAACACTGACAGATACACAATTATTTGGTATTTGAAGGGATAGTTTGTGTTTTTTGAAGCGTGGTCATATAAAGTACATATTTATAGTCGGTCTGTTCCCTAAAGTAATCAACGATCAGCACAGCCTCAGTTTGGAGAAGTAAAGAGCCGCTCAGGCCCAGACACTCAGCTTTGTACTGCTGTGAACGGGATCCAGATGTAAAGCGAATTTTAACCACCTAAAACAAGGCTCACCTAAAAAAATCTATAATAGTTCAAGTGTACGTTGTATAGAGAAAATTCACACCACTTTACATCGCCGTCAGAATGCCCTTTCTTTTGGCACTACATTTTCTCAACCTCCGTATCCCTACGCAGCGGCGCTAATGTGTAGGGGTACGGAGGTTCTATGGTCTGTGTCTATGTCTGAAATTGTTTTGTTTTTATTGAAAGTAAAACCTCTCGTCTAGCAACTGGGCCTCGCACTGTATTTTGCCGCTAGCAGATCACCTGTTGCCCAGTTGCGCTAATGCGTAGGGATACAGAGGTTCTACAGTTGAGAACAACCTTTACATCCGGACTGTACTTGAGAAAAAAGTGTCAGTGCCATAGAAGCAGCACGATATGTGAGAGCCAGTCACAGCCTCAGAGACGAGACAGCTGCAGTTTGTCTCCTCACTCTCTGACCAATTACCTCCTCCACTTCTTGTGGGTTTTTTTTTGTTTGTTTGTTTTTTTACATTTGATTAATTGTTTCTTTCTTTATTGATCCAAAACAAACATTAATTACTTCTATATACAGTAGACCTATAACACACACACAAAACATGTTTACGGTTTTCTGCCATTTTTTCTTTTTATTTATCTATCCATTTTATTTTATTTAATGAATTGTGTTTTATTTGTATAATCCTTGAAGCTTTGGCAATACTGTTCACCTGACACCAGGGACGTGCACATGATTATAGAGGGGCAAGTCAGAAAAGGGCTGTTTGTGCGTGCATGAAAAAATTTTCGGGCCTTAATTACACAACATGTAGATTGATTAATGTAAAATTAATAAACAAAGTACTTATAGAAAGCTAACTACTTAGCTGTATATCCTGTGTAGCTGTGAGTGATATGCAACTGTCATTTATTTTGTGTCAACAAATTATTGTCAACATGAGTTTATTCATGGCTCCGGGCTGAGCTGCATGTCGAAGTGTCCTTGAGCGAGATGCTCATCAGTGAGGGCCCTGCGATAAGCTGGCGACTTGTCCAGGGAGTACCCTGCCCTCGCCCTGAGATGAAGCTGGGATTGGCTCCAGCAGCAACACAGCAGCAAGGGATAAGCGGTTACGGACAATGACATGACATGACATGAGTTTATTCACATCATCATATTACTGAGGTTTGGAAGACATGCAATTCAGGTGCAGTTCAATAATACACTGGTTTATTATTAGGCTATTAATTGGAAGGCAAGTGTACACTAGAAATACAGGCCACACATCTAAAGATGTGACAAAACCAAGAAATGACTACTGTGACTGTTAGCAGAACAACAATGTTTACAACAGCAAAGTCACAATAA
>NC_044200.1:25841867-25861820 GCF_900880675.1 Sparus aurata | reverse complement strand
TGTCCGAAGTAACTACTGTGCGTCTGTTTGCCTCAAGATGTCCAATTATTTGCATGTCCTGCCACTCTCTTTCGGCAGCTAGAGAATCCAACCGTATGCTGTACATAAGCTCTGGAGAAAGCGTTACGCTACACGAATGTGTCCCAATGAGAGAGTTCTCCTTTCTTCTTAAGTAGCATTTGCAGTCAAAGTTACGGATTTTCTCCATTTCGCTGTCTTTATCCCCTTCACATGTTACCGTAGATATAGCGTCTGATATCTCCCGCTCTTCTGCTGAGAGGCCGAGAGATTCTTCCTCGTCTTCATCTTTGGCTAAGGTCAGCTGTAGATTAGGCATGTTTTCCAGTGTAATACAGTCGCTTAAATCGTCAGTGCACTCATCAGAATCAGAGGTGAAATCGGCGTCGGAATAACCAGAAGTATCTGGCGTCTCGCAAAAGTACTGCCATAGATATGCGCTGTAACAGCCACGATTTAGCTCTTCTGCAATGCATTTTTCCTGGTCCATCTTCATTCAATGATGAAATCACATGCAGCTTCCAGAAGTGGCAGAACTTATGCTGGGGGCTGCATAAGTAGCCATGCGGTTCGCTGCTAACGTGCACCTGATTGGCCGAAATTTTTTTTTTTTTAAAAAGCCTGTAAATGGTCAAAGGTAGCCAGTATGCAAATTAACTGTATCGCCGCACACGCCCAACAATGCGCCAGCATTTCCTGAGCTCTACCCGATTTCAAACACAAAATGCATACTTTTAAGGCAACCAATACTGTTATCTGAAACATGGAGTGGCTTCTTCATGATCTCAACTTACACATTCTGCAAAAAAACGAAAATCACTCATTTAGAAAAAAAAACGATAGTTTTTGTTTATGTGAATTTCTTCCAGCCGACTTGCTGCTGGTTTTGCCGTGTCACGTCACAAATCTCTCCACTTTTACCACCAAGAGGGAAATCAAGTCATTTTGATCTCGAAACAACCTCTCAGTCACAAGATAGGAGCTGCAATCACTTTTTGGCAGGTGAAACACTGCCTTTTTTGAGCTGTATTGGCCCTATGTGTCAGGTTTGGGGTTTAAAGGGGAAAACAATGGATAAAGGAGGTGGACCCAAATGCAGTTAGACAGGAGGAAAGGAAAAACAAAAGGCGAGCTTTATTCTTAAAGCTGAAGTACAAAAACAAGGGGTACAAAAATAATCCAGGACAAAAAGCCAAAGTAGCAAATCAAACAGTAGAATAAAGTGGAAAAATAAAACAGTTCAAAGTACAAAGAAAAAAATCAAAGTTCAAATCAAACATCAGAAAACTAGAAATCAAAATCCAAAGAACACATACCATGGGGAGACAGGAAGAACATGGACAGGAGCATGGACGCAGACAAGAGGGAAAGCAGAGACTTAAAAGAGACACTAATGATCAGACAAGGAACAGGTGAGGAGAGAGAGGAGGGAGGAGGCCAGGTGTGGTAATGAGCGGAGGAGGAGCACAGAGGAGAAACATGGAGGGAAACAAAACTACAGACAGAGGGAGACAGAGGGGAGAACATAGGAGAAACTTAAAGTTAGTTTACAACATATAAAAAATTTGCAATTATATATTTTTGTGTAATCTACCAGTTGATCTCAATCCCCAGGATAAGTATCTTCTTAAGATATAACTGACAGCCAGCAAGAAATCGATAACAAGGAAATGGCTTAACAGGGAGCCGCCGACAGTGGGAGAGTAGTCAGCCACTGTAAAAGAAATACATGAAATGGAGATGTTGACTTTTTCTCTAAGAATAAACCGTAATAAAGCCCAGAAGTATTGGTTGAAGTGGCTCGTGTATGTAAATGAGAAAACAGAAAAGAGCATTTTGTTTATCCTCGGCACTGTGACTGATGTTTTGATGGACTTGCCCTGGAGAGACTCCCTTCCCTGGCTGGCTGGCTTTTGCCTGCCTTTCTCTAACCCCCTCCCTCTTCACCTCTCACCTATTGATTTTTGTAACCTTATATTATACGGAGCAGTAGGTTTCTGTTTTTTTCTGGAATAATATATTTCATTTCTCCCAGTGACCTGTATGTTCAGGATTGTTTGTTTAATTTATGTGTTTTGTTTGTCTTTGTAAAACTTTACAACTTTGCATTTAATTGAGATTCAATATTTTGAACGCTTGACAGTCCCAGTAAACAGTCAACAGAGAGCTACGGTGGGTTTGAGTGTTTAAAATCATGATCAGGTGTACACCTGCCCAGTCTACTCACAGACGTGTTGGTCGAGCCTGTGAAGTACTAACATCACAGGAAATATAACTCAGACTGTGGCATAGATTAAAACATGAGGAGAAATAACCTAACCCTCCTGCAGCGAGGAGGTGAAACAAGAACACTGAGACATGATGACTGAGACATGGTGACTGAGACATGGTGACTGAGACATGATGAAGACATGGTGACTGAGACATGGTGACTGAGACATGATGAAGACATGATGAAGACATGGTGACTGAGACATGATGAAGACATGATGAAGACATGATGACTGACATGATGAAGACATGATGACTGAGACATGGTGACTGAGACATGGTGACTGAGACATGATGACTGAGACATGGTGACTGAGACATGATGACTGAGACATGGTGACTGAGACATGATGAAGACATGGTGACTGAGACATGGTGACTGAGACATGATGAAGACATGATGAAGACATGGTGACTGAGACATGATGAAGACATGATGAAGACATGATGACTGACATGATGAAGACATGATGACTGAGACATGGTGACTGAGACATGGTGACTGAGACATGGTGACTGAGACATGGTGACTGAGACATGATGAAGACATGATGAAGACATGGTGACTGAGACATGATGAAGACATGATGAAGACATGATGACTGACATGATGAAGACATGGTGACTGAGACATGGTGACTGAGACATGATGAAGACATGATGAAGACATGGTGACTGAGACATGATGAAGACATGATGAAGACATGATGACTGACATGATGAAGACATGGTGACTGAGACATGGTGACTGAGACATGATGAAGACATGATGAAGACATGGTGACTGAGACATGATGAAGACATGATGAAGACATGATGACTGACATGATGAAGACATGATGACTGAGACATGGTGACTGAGACATGGTGACTGAGACATGATGACTGAGACATGGTGACTGAGACATGATGAAGACATGGTGACTGAGACATGAGGACTGAGACATGGTGACTGAGACATGGTGACTGAGACATGATGACTGAGACATGGTGACTGAGACATGATGAAGACATGATGAAGACATGGTGACTGAGACATGATGACTGAGACATGATGAAGACATGATGAAGACATGGTGACTGAGACATGGTGACTGAGACATGGTGACTGAGACATGGTGACTGGATCTTGTCTTTGTCTTACTGACTGATCATAATTCATACATAAGGTCAGTTCAGTTTAAAGTCAAATTTAAAGTTTATTTAAAAAGATCATTATTTATCCTGTTTAAACCGGATCATCATCATCATCATCATCATCTGAGGACGTGGCAGACACGCTGACTCGTTCCTCCGCGCTGGCTCTCTCCCTCTGCTTCCATCGGTCTACACGAAGCCAACAGCCAATGACAAGACAGTACGATGACCAAGCCCTCTGACGTAATTTTACGAACAAGCGCGCTTGCTGAAGTGGACAAATCAAATCGAAGAACGTGCTTCAGACGGAGCCGGATTGGCAGCGAGAGCACGGAAACGTTCCTGCCAGCCTTTGGGCGACATGGTCGGCAGAGAAAACAGACCCTGACCCGGGTGAGACAGCACACGGGACCGAGTCCGCGACAGACAAACCAGAGGGTCCTACTCGACACAACGCGAGTCCGAGTCCACGAGCACGAGCTGCAGCCACACAGGTGAGACTTCAGGCGGGCTATTGGAGGAGGATGAAGAGGAGGATGTTTAGTTATGTATAGTTACCTGATGGGTTCTTCCATCATCAATAACAGATAACGTTATCAACATAAAACAAATAATATCCAAGATATTTATATTTGATATAGGCTGACAGTAATGTTTAATATTTAATGAACAATAAATATTGTCGCCTTTATATATATGTATATATATATGTGTGTGTGTGTGTGTGTGTGTGTGTGCGTGTGTGTGTATATATATATATATATATATATATATATATATATGTATGTATGTATGTATGTATGTATGTATGTGTGTGTGTGTGTATATATTGTTATCACTCATATTATTATTATCATGTTAATGTTTGGTCAAAAGTAAAGTGAGCAGGTGAGGAAGAGGTTAAACTCTTAATTCAGAAAGTGCAGGTACTTTAACTTCAGTACAGTAAAAAAAAATGAAACATATCGTACCCCATGTTGTATACTCACTTTATAGTACTATTAGTTTTAAGTAATTATATAACATTTTTAAATCTGTTGATTTTATAAACTGAACTCGTATGAACTCAAACTGTCCTTAACTTGTACAGTAGTTGAGGAACAAGTGTTTTATCTGAAATACCTTTAACATCTGTGGGATTCATCTTCAATACATCACAATATTATTTAATAAATCATATTATTATTTTAACATTGTTATCAGTTTTAATGATGTGATGTGTGTTTGTGTTTCTGGATCAGTGTGTCATGATGATCCGTCCTCTGCTGATGTGTTTCATCCTCTGCGTCGTGTACGGCAGCAGTAAACCGACAGACAGGAAGAGTCGAGTCCACGATGAAGAACCTCTGAGTCACCTCAAACATGACGACAACAAAAACTACGACTACGACCACGAAGCTTTTCTGGGTCAAGACGAGGCCAAAACCTTCGACCAGCTGCCACCAGAAGAGAGCCAACGGAGGCTCAGGTGAGTTCAAGAGGAAGACAAACGTCCATCAGCTCAGCTGAGGCACGCTATTTTTACTTCAATAATTTTGTTTCTGAGAGACAACAACATCTTTTATTTTGTAAAATCATTTCAAGTTCAAGACAAGAAACCTTTTCCACAAATGTTTATTTCCATCACCTGTGCTGCAGCTGTAGCTGCAGGTGTAGTTCCTGTAAAGGTGTTCAGGTGTTTCCTGGTGCCAGTTGTCAGAAACCTGCATGACCGGTTGAACGAGTTCAGTTTGTTTGTTCATGGTGTGAAAACGGACATTCAGGTGTTTCTGTGTTTGACAGTCAAACACAGAAACATTTACATGAAGTCAAACTTTGACCGCTTGTAAATGTTTCCTGTTTCAACACTTAAGTTATTTTGGTTGGACATGTTTTGTTCACAGATCTCATCATCATCCACATTTATAAACACAGTTGTGATCCAGTCAGGGGCTGTGGTCCTTAGTCTTTGCTACGTTTTATCTCAAACACTGTGTGTACCTGCAGCATTATCGTGGATAAAATCGACAACAACAACGACGGCTTTGTCGCGGAGGACGAGCTGAAAGTTTGGATCAAAGCTGCTCAGAAGAAACACATTTTTGACAGCGTGGAGCAACAGTGGAAAGACTTCGACATGAACAACGACGGCCTGATCAGCTGGGACGAGTACAAGAACGTCACGTATGGCAGTTACCTAGGTAACCACTCACACAATCAGTACGTTTCATTATCAACGAAACAGAAGGAGAGTCAGTCTCCATCCAACAGCAGACAGACTTTACTTCAGCAGGACAGAGAGAGAATCGTTGATTGATTCTCAGATCAGTGGTGTGAATGATTCTCTGGTTGCTTCTATGATGGAGTGTTTGATCAGTTTTGTGATTGATTACCTCCACAGAGGACCCTCAGACAGAATCAGAATATAACTACACTCATATGATGTCAAGAGATGAGAGACGTTTCAAAGTCGCCGACACAAACGGAGACATGATCGCAGACAAACAAGAGTTTACAGCATTTCTTCATCCTGAAGATCACGAACACATGAGGAGCATCGTGGTGCAGGTGGGTGTGATGTCACTGACATGATGTCACTGATGTCATGTGATGTCACTGATTTCATGTGTTACTGTCACAGGAAACAATAGAAGACATCGACAAGAACGGAGACGGTTTCATCGATCTGCAGGAGTACATCGGTGAGAAGAACTAACATTTACTCTTTTATCATCTTGTTCATAAATCAGTTTTAAAACGGTGAGTCTGTCACAGACGGACATTACAGATGTTACAGACAAATGTTACGATGATCAGTATTTATTGTATTTATTTATTTGTTCTGAGTATTTGTACCTGTGGTGAGTATTTCCAGGTGTGTAACAGGTGAGACTACACAGATTGAGTGAGTTGTTTGTCTGGTCTGCAGGTGACATGTTCACCTCAGAGGACAATGAAGAAGAACCAGAGTGGGTTGTGGCAGAACGTCAGCAGTTTTCTGAGTTCAGAGACAAAAACAACGATGGGAAGATGGACAAAGAAGAAACTATGGACTGGATTCTGCCGTCGGATTACGACCACGCTGAAGCCGAAGCCAAACACCTGCTGCACGAGTCCGACGCCAACAAGGTCAAACATTCACTTTCATCCACCTGCTTAGTATTTACCTGTTTAACACCTGATCATCTGTTAAATGTCTGTTTTATCACCTGTTAATGTCTTTTTTTAAATTGTATTTTACCTTTCAGGATGGAAAACTCACCAAAAAGGAAATTCTGGACAAATATGACGTGTTTGTTGGAAGTCAGGTGACGGACTTCGGTGAGGCGTTACTACGACACGACGAGTTCTAGAGACAGAGCAGATTTGTAGACTGAAAACATGATTTTAATTTATTTTGTAAGGGTTAGGGTTACAACTTTGTGTGTTTACATTTGGACGTCTTGTTTGAGGCGTCCGTCACGTTTTTCTGTTGAACTTTTTCCGTCCTGGTTTCGTTGGGTTCTGCCGCTCGCTGTTTCCTTTCTCTTATTAAATGTTTGAGTTTCCTGATGCTGTGGTGAGTTCACTGACCTTTTCTGTCTTTGGTGCCTCAGAGATTTTAGCTGTAAACTGTGAGTGATTGATTTGACAGTTCACAACACTGACACCTAACACACAAAGACGGAACTTTAAAACAGTTTAGGATTTTTATTTAAAGACGGTTAGGGGTTGGAGAATAAAATTAAGTTCAATTGTAAATCCAAATTTTATATCTGACAAACTTATTCACTCCAGCCTGTGTTGAATTTGCATACAGACAGAAAGTCATTGATCCATGTTTTGGACTTCATGCTGTACTTTGACAGCCTGTTTATCAATAAAACATTTAAAAAGCTGTTTGTTGTAGTGTTTGCTTTGAGTGGTCCGAGAGGGCAGAATTATTACACAGAAGTAGTCTGAATTAATTGAGGACAAACGAGCTCTTTATCAAAGTTTATTATTTTTCTGTTGCCTTCTAAACAAAGATGTTCTACAGTCCAATAAATATCAGTTTAATGTATTTACATATTGATCATCAGTGTATTAACACATGAAGAGGATTACCCTTCAAACTCTGTAAAGGATGTCTGCTTATTAAGAAGCTGTGGACACTGAAGATGTCTCTGTCTTTGAAGAAACTTCAGAAGATTCCTCCATTTTCTTTCCAAAGACTGTCTCCATGATGCAGGCGTTAAACTGGAAAGGAAAACAATAATCAATCATTCGGTCATTAAATCATAAAGAGGAGGACTTAATGAATGAAACTGCATCTGGGTACTGTTTGCTGTTGTCCACAGTGATGAGGACAAGTTGTTCGGAGGCAGAAACAGAATAAAGTATGTCTCTGCGATTGAACACAAACACGTTGTTTGACCTTATAGTCATTTTCATTAAAACACAGACTTTTACATAAGAAATAGTTTCTATACGGAGACAACAAACCCCAACAAATCCACTTTCTTCCTTAATAAACTATTTTTTTATTGTGTCAATGCTGTGTTTTGTTTTAGACATCATGTATCATCATTTAAAGTCACCGTGTAGACGAGCTCTGCACTCTGTATGTTAACATGTACACATACTGTACATAATCATCCACCTTATGTGTATTCATTCATTATTGTTTACAACTTAGAGTTTTTGTTCATGTTGTTGGCTGCTGGTTCTTTTTATATTATATATATTATCTTCATTCAAACACCTGTTTACCATCCTGACTGTTGTCTCCTTGTCAGCTTCATGTGATTCATATTAAGAGCACTGAAAAATGTTCCATGTGTGAATTCACAGCTCTGCATTCTGATTGGACGGTGTCCGGGCAAATCATCATGAAGTGAATTGTTGGTAATTGAAGATGACACAGTTTTATATGAGTCAGTTATCCCTGATAATCTGCAGAGATGAATCTGTGATATGTTGAGTTTGAGTAAAGGAACCATAAACACAAGAAGTATAGATATAGTCAGTTCTGTAACCTCTGACCTCTGACCCTAGACTGTAACCTGTGACCCTACAATGTAACCTCTGACCTCTGACCCTAGACTGTAACCTGTGACCCTACAATGTAACCTCTGACCTCTGACCCTGTAAACATAAACAGACCGAACACTGAACCTGGTGGAGCACCTCTGGTTCTGATTCGACTCAGTCGGTGAAGTTTTTCTGTCTCTTTGTCACGGATGTTTATTTTTGTCTTCTAAGCATTTTCAGGTTCAAGCTGTCACCATCTTTGTTGTATACAGTTACCATGGTTACAGTGTATGGTGAGGTGACTCTGCAGTGTAAAAAAAGATTGATTCTCCTCAGTAGAACTGTTCACCTGTCTGTGATCTGCTCACCAGTCTGTTACCTGTTCACCTGTCTGTGACCTGTTCATCTATATGTTATCTGTTCACCTGTCTGTGATCAGCTCACCAGTCTGTTACCTGTTCACCAGTCTGTTACCTGTTCACCTGTCTGTGATCTGTTTACCTGTCTGTTACCTGTTCACCAGTCTGTTACCTGTTCACCTGTCTGTGACCTGTTCATCTATATGTTATCTGTTCACCTGTCTGTGATCTGTTTACCTGTCTGTTACCTGTTCACCAGTCTGTTACCTGTTCACCTGTCTGTGATCTGCTTACCTGTTTGTTCAGGAGGACGTAGATGAGCGGGTTGTACACACAAGAGCTCTTAGAGAAATAAGCTGGGATGGTGACGAGTCGATAATCTTTGTTTTCATCTGTCGAGTAGGCGAAGTAAAGACCTGCTAGAGCATACGGAGCATAACAGGTGACGAACGAGCCCACCATGACAATGATCATCCTCGACACTTCTTTCTCCGCCTTCTGGGTGGAGGCTGACTCTGTCTGCTGAGCTGCTACCTGAACACATGAAGAAGAACAAGAATGAGGACTTTAAACTTTAACTCCAGACCAGGACAGAAACCCAGACATTAAAGGTTTGAAACTCACAGCTCTCAGGGCTCCAAGAAGCTGAGAGTAGGAGAAGATGATGATGCTGATCGGCATGCAGAAGCATGTCACCAGCAGGAAGTGCATGTAGCTGGTGCAGTTATACTCCTCGTTGTGAGTGTACCAGTCAGGTCCACAGGAGCAGCCTAAACCCTCTGGGATGTACCTGAAAAATACAGGACAGGTCTAGGTGGGCCGGGACCCCCACAGACACTGCATGCCACCCCCTGTAGATACTACCCCAACTCCAACCAATTAACACCAACTCATTGCTCTTTAGATTTACACTTCACATAGTCAAAGTTAGCAAATTCCTGAAAGACGATTTATTGTAAATTATTATTTATATACTTGTATATTTATGTTTCTTGGCCTCACAGTCGATCTACTTTCTTCATTATTTGTCTTCTGACAATGTTACTGTTATTCACCAAAATACCAATAACTCATTCTTTGTATGTGAAAACTGGAATCTGGTTCTGAACTGTGGTACAGAAACAGTTAAGAGGTGCTGTGTTGTTTCTCTCATGTCACAGTTATGGTCATGGATATATTGTTTGATAACCAAAATACTGTAGTTTGATACCTGCTCTATCACTGCCTACAGGTGAGTTACAGGTGTGTTACCTACCTGCTCCAGCCGAAGAAAGGTGGGATTGCACAACTGGTGCCCATGACCCAGGTGAAGACGACAGCAGCCAAAGCGTGGTTACTGCCAAACTTAAAGGCTCCAAACGGTTTACAGATCACCAGGTATCTCTCGAAAGACAAGACGGCCAGAGACCAGGACGTCACGAGACCTGAACAACACGCAAACAGTTAATGAAACAACATTTAACCAATCAAACAGTTAATATGTAGAAACAACAGTAAACCAATAAATCAGTTTATATAGAGAAACAACAGTAAACCAATCAGTCAAACAGTTTATATAGAGAAACAACAGTAAACCAGTCAAACAGTTATATAGAGAAACAACAGTAAACCAGTCAAACAGTTTACTAAAATCTTCTGCAGCTCAACAATGGTATGATAATGAATATAATATACTGTATGAATTAACACCTATAGTTTATGTTTTTACCTGCTGTATCCCTGTAATCCCACAGCAGCTCACCAGTGGAAATATATAATAATTCTTTAGTTTGTGGTGTTTACCTGCTATAGATCCCATGGCGGCCTCCATGGCACACAAGGTGTAACCGAGGAAGTAGTACCCCTTCACGGAGGCGAGGAACACCTGGCTGACGGAGAAGATGGCAAAGATGAATCCTGCCAAGGAGATGTTGACGAGGATGTAGTTGAGCGGCACTCGGAGCTTCTTGTACTTGGCTGTGACGAGGAGAACGACAAAGTTTAAAGGAGCTCCTGCGAACAGCACAAAGCCCATGAAGGCAGCCTGCAGGTAAAAGGCCCACATAGGGGCCAGGTAATGCTGTGGCCCCTCAAAGGGGTCCACTTTAGAGATGTTCTCGAACAGGTGGAAGTGTTTCCCCATCGTGGCGCTGAGCTTTCTACCACAGCTGAAGACTCCAGCCTCTTTATATACAAACTCATAAACCACTTAGAGCGCAGATTTACTCTGAAGAGCTGCTTTACTTTTTCTAAAGTCACATTTTAGGATTAAAGTCGTCACATTTACCTCCTGTCTGATGTTTTCAGCACAAGACTTTAATCTGCTTACAGACTCTTTTTACAGTCACAACAGGTTCATATCAACCACCTCCTGTAACATTTTAATATTGTTGTTGATTAGATCTAAGAAAATCTAATTAATTTTGCCTGTTGTGTAGAACTGTGAAACTGAGACAGTTGAGATGTTAAAAACTTAAACATAAAGATTTTATTATAAACTGGTAGAAATAAATATTACAGCTGTCATGACTCTGACAGAACACTTTGAAGAAACTTAAATTGAAACAATCTTCATTTATCTCTTTATCTCCATCTTTATCTCCATCACACAAGATAAATAAAGACTTTTTGGAAAGAAGTTTACTTTATTTCGCTTTTGTGTGTCTTTACAGATGAAGAGTTTCATTTTAGAGAAAGACTTAGTAGAAAGTTTAGTACGTTCAACAATTATTTGTGGTTATTGTTATATATATATATATAAACTTTATATTATGTATCCTATGTATTTCAAATAATGTTGAAAATAAAATCCTCTGAAAATAAAGTTGAAGTTAGTCTATATGTTTAGATTATGAAATGTGTTCTTTTGTGACTAACAGTTAAAATCACTCAGTAAATTGTAATATATCTTTCTGAATTCACTTAATCTTCAGACTGATTGAGCTGTCACTGAATTGTCTTATATCTTTATATTAGTTAAACCATTAACCCTTTAATCCTCTAACGGACAACAGTCAGCCAGCAGCTCTTTAAACACTTTAAGCTTTAAACAACTTAATGTCAACATTTAATTAAGCTGTGTGCCAAACTATTAAACAATCATTTACTCCTTGATTACACATTTTAAAGCCAGCAGACCCACAAAAGAAGCAGATTAACCACTCAACATCAATATTTATATTCATGTTCTGATCAACTCAAAGAAGAATAATCAAAGCATTTATCTCAGAGAGATTTAAAATTTGTACAACAGACAGCTCATTAGAGACTTACACAACACAGACTGCGAGGATAAATGTGCTTATATTAGTATTCTAAACCATTTCATATGACATATAATTAATTTTGATTTTAATTCTATTGGATTGAACCTTTATTCAAGAGGTCTAGCTTTTAGCTCTCTGCCTGCAGCAACATGAAGAATAATAAAGGTCGAGGGCTGAGAGCAGCAGGTGGTCTGAAGATATTAAATCCAATAAGAACCTTTGAGTTTTCAGCTCGTGACTTCTAATCCGGATGTTTCAGACTTACCTGAGCAGGTCGTCCACCTCAATCCTCCAAATCCTTGAAACATCGTCGTCACAAAATCAGATTAGAGACAAAAAGACTTGACAACTCCCACTAAACCGGTCTAAACTGGTCTAAAATGACTAGGGGTTAATCTTAGATGAGGATAAAGATGTAAATCCGCCTGTTGTTAAAAACCCTCCACTCCTCCATCACTCTGTCACTTCACAACTGCAGCTCTGGAGGACCGAAGCTGAAGGACTCAAATCTACGTATCTAAAGGTGACTCCTTCATTTATTTCCAGTCATCATGTTCATCGAACTTCATTTATTTTTCTCTTGTTTAAATGTCTCTACTGACATCAAATCTGAACCACGTTTAACCTCTTTGAACTCTTTGTCCCGCTGACTGATGAGAAGACAGGGATGGTTTGAAAGCAGCTTATAATTGATCAAAACAATAATGATTGATCTTCAGAGCTGGGGCTGTATCATAACCAGGCTGTGAGTGTGATGAAGCATGGGTATGATACGACCTCAGTTTGGAGGTCATTCACTGCAGAGGCAAATCTACCAGACCTGAACCCTACTGACAAGCACACACTTGAATTGGACTCATACTGAACTCTACAAACTGAACTCTACAAACTGAACTCTACAAACTGAACTCTACAAACTGAACTCACATTGTTTTATGTTTGATTTGGCTATAAAACGCTGACAGGTTTTTATTGTACAATGAACATTAAAGTTTCTTATGACTCTGATTGATATTGATGTGTTTGTCCTTGTAACTGTAGTTTTAGACGTCAGTTATCCCTCCAGTAAAAAATATTCTGCCAAGTTTCTTTTGTGTGGCCCTCTTTTAAAATTCCTTTGGAAAAATGAGACATTTCCAATCAAATCAAAGACAGAAACTGTGAATTTTAATAATAATCTGTTAAAATGCTTAGAGGAGCTCACTCCCACTCCTAATGATGGAAAATTCAGATTTTCTTAATTACTATTTTTACAGAGAAAGTTCCGACCTTAATAATTTTAATCATTGTGTTTAATCATGTATGTCTGTCATAAACCAGGTCAGCTATAATTGAAAGATATTTTGAATGAAATTCTGCCGAGAAACAGTTAAATTTACAGTTTTTTCAATGGAGTTCTATGTGACGTCCGACCATCATGACAGAGCGGAACTAATGCTCCTGTCGGTGTTGCCTGCCGTGAGAAGATCGTGGTTGCACGCGGGAAGCCTGTGCGAGATGGCGGTCGACACACAGATCGTGTAGGACTCTTTTAGATCGGTTCTGCTGGTGAACTTTCTGCCTTATCGTGTTCGTGCTTCTGACCCGAGCTATGGAGGGAGGCAAACCGAACCTAGCCCTGGTCTACCAGGCGGTCCAGGCCCTTTACCACGACCCGGACCCGGCCGGGAAGGAGCGAGCCTCGGTGTGGCTCGGAGAGCTCCAGAGATCGGTAAGAAAATGGGAGAGGCCGGGAGACCGGAGCAGGGGACCGGTCGTGTAAAGGACTGAGGGGTCTGAGGTGGTATTCATGTGGTCTGTCTGGACCGGGTCTAGACATTAAACCTGTTTGAAAACGGACAGGTGAACTCAACTGCGCAGTCTCAGAGGAGCTGCCGTTAGCATCACAGCTAAGCTAAGCTAGCTAAATGAATGGATCAAAACACAAAGTGTTAGCTGTATTTAGAGCTTGATAAGCTGTCTGCACCCCGTTCACGACTCCAACACGAACACCGTGGCGTTAATTAAAAGACGTTTCTGTGTTTATTCAATGTTCTGCTGGCAGACGGAGCTTCTGTGCTTTAGTCTCTGAGGATTTCAGCAGGCCCGATATGCTGCACACAGCTAGCACTGTTAGCATGTTAGCATGGCTAATGTTACTGCTGCAGTAAAGTTTAGTGTGTGACTTCATGTCACCAGTCAAACAGTTAAAGTTAGTAACTGCTGAGTCATGTCTGGCTCTGGCCAACGGCTCGGCGGCCTTACACCAAACTCTGTTCAAAAATGTGACATTTTTACCTGCAGGGGAACTTTCCACCGGTACAGATGATCAGTCTGATTCCCTGCACACTGTCAGGTTGATCTGTCGGTGACCAAGTGCAGCGTTATGTTTGTGGAAGGAGAATCATTTTCAGATGTTAGTGGTGACGGCACTTTGTATTCACAATCGAGTCAAACTGGACTGAGCCTGTTTACATCAGGGCGTGGCTCAGACCGAGACCTGGACTGATGATCAGGTTTCTGTTCAGAGGGTTCATGAATCCTCACACTTAGTGTTGACTGAACGAGTTGCTGACATGTTTAGTTAGAGTCAGTCTGAGCCTGAATCCTGAGCACCTGTCTCTAAACCGTCACGGACTGGGTTGTACCTGCACAGGTAACTGTCCTCAGTCAGGTGTCTGTCTTCTCTCAGGTAATCTTGGTCAGGGCTGTGACAGTATGGACTTCTGTTTGTTACCTCAGTAAAAAGGTGATGTAACATTCAAAACATGTAAATGACTAAACAAATGAAACATCGCGGCTGCCAGTAACTGTTGCTGTTGGTAACCATTTCTTTAGGTCCCATCAGTGGAGTCGCTGTATAAGATAATAAACAGAACAAACAGCAGAACGAGCTCCTCTTTCTCCCTCTGTCATGTGGAAACATCAGATTTCCTCACAGGAAGTTCAAATTGCAGCGTCCTGATCAGAGTTCAGTTTCAAGATCATAGCGAGTGTTTCATCTCTCCTGCTGACAGCCGGTTAGGCCAGGAGCCAATCAGAGAGCACGTTGTTCTGCTTTCTGGTGGTTCACCCAACTTCATCAGTGCAGAGAGGGCTCATGCCCGACCTCTTCATCAAAGTCACTTTTATGGTTTGAGCTCATTTTTAGATTGTATCATTGCCCCTGGTAACGCTCTGTGAAAAAAAATGTATTCGACTGGTGAAATTTAAATTAAAATGAAAGTTAAATCAAAGTCTTTCTGGGGACTTTGTACAAGAGATCCAACACAAAATGTTTGTGTCAGTATAGATGTAAACTGTTGTGATTTGCCAAATTCAATGATGCCAAAACAAATACGAATTGCAGATGTTACAAAAAACAGCGGATTTATGAGTTGAATGAGTTACGAAAAATGTTTTAATAAAATGTAAGCTGATGAGCTGAAATTTGAATCACTTTATGTTAATGAAGCCACAACTCACTTTTAATTATTAAAGGGTTGACCGATTATAACGAAGACAGCAGCAGTCTCCTGGTTACTGTCAGAGGAAAGTTTACAATGACTCATCATAATATGTGAAATCAGCCTGAGCCGAACTGTGGGCTGCTTACGTGTAAACAGGTGTAATGACATCACTTCCTGTCTGTCCTTCAGATGTATGCATGGGAGATCTCCGACCAGCTGCTGCAGCTCAAACAGGATGTGGAGTCGTGTTATTTTGCTGCTCAGACGATGAAGATGAAGATCCAAACGTCATTCTTCGAGCTTCCCCCTGAGACCCATAATGCACTGCGAGACTCACTGCTGACCCACATCCAGAACCTCAAAGACCTGTCCCCCATCATCGTCACACAGGTAACTGGGCACCTGTTCCTCTGCAGGGAACACAATGTTCTTTCATTAGCAGAGTCAGTGACAAGTCTTTAAATAGTTCCACAACCTGAACCTTTAAGAACGTTGTGTCTTTGGTGTGAGGATCCTCTACAGTGACAGAACCATGTCAATAAAAATGTGACAGCAGGATGTTTACACTGAGTTCAAATCAGGTTCCGACAAGAATCCAGGGGTTTCACTCCAGGGTGAGCTAGTCATATCCAGACCTTAAACAAAAGCCTAATCAGAGACGACCAGTGTCACTACGGTGGTTAATGTTAAACGTTTGTGAGCTCAGGTGTTCCTCATCGGACTCGAGACCATCAGCAGTCTGGTCAGCTTCTGTGTTATGAGACAGGAAACATTTTATTCTGAGCAGTTATGTTGAACAAAACATCTCAAATAACACCTCATATTTGGAAATATCACTATGTTTAAGATATATTTTATTATGATGCTTCGTCTCACAATATCAAACCATGGTATTAATACAATGCTTTCTTTTATATAAACAAAATATCAAAATGCGGGGAGCCATAGCTTCAGTGTTGGGACATCCCTCTCTTTAAAAACTAAGAGAATAAGCTTTTTTTGCAGTGACAAGTCCATACACAAAGAATAGCCGTTCTGCCAATGCCTGTTTCTTTGCTTCTGTAGATGTCCCCAAAATGAAATGTCGTAATATGTTATAAAGACACTTTATGCCTGACTTTATTTTATATTTGAATCTATATCGCAGCTTTCTCTCAGACTTCAAATTGTCAATTGACTGGATACAAGCAGCAGAAAGTATTTTGAATTTTGTAGGACACATTTGTTGCTTCTGTCGCTGTTTTTTAAAGAGTGAAGGAAATCAAAATGTTTATCATAACTGATTACAATAATTACAGCATTTTCAAAACAAGAAGGAAGTTTTCAGAGAATGTCTTTTAAAAGTCATTATGGTTAACTTGAATTAAAAGTTACTAAAGTTTATTTCAGGTTCATTCAAGTCTATGTTGAGGCTGGTTGTTGTGACTCAGTTAATGTTGCAAAGACATCAACGTAAACAGACACTTAAATATATGTTTTATTTGTATTGATGCATTCAATCAAATTTGTTTTTCTGACGTGTGTGAACTTTGTTGATCTTGTTTTTATTGATTCTTTACTGATTTGCTTGTCGCCTTTTTTGTGTGTCAGCTGGCTTTAGCCATTGCAGATCTCGCTCTTCAGATGGCCTCGTGGAAAGGATGTGTTCACACTCTCATAGAAAAGTAAGAATTTAGAGAATCACTGAACCTTGTAAGAAATACACAGGATGTGTTGAATGAAAACAGGAACTACAAATATGATCAGTCCGCTGATAAGTTACGTCTTTGTTTGGTCCCATAACACTCAGCTTGGAGAGAAAGAGACGCGGGGAAGAGAACCACAATGGGATGTTTTAGTACAGTTACGAATGCAATACCTGTGATCGTTTACCGGTGGGACAACCATGAACATTTACAGTTGGGGACACCCATAAACATGTATGGGTGTCCAATCTATAAACGATCACAGTTGTCCAACCCATAAACGTTTATGGATTGGACAACTGTGATCGTCGGCGGGTACGACACCTGTAATTTTCACACCTGCAGTAACCAGAGTGATGACAGGTGTATATGAGGGTAGGGCTGGGCGATATTGCCTATAAATTGAATCTCTGATTTTTTTACATCAAAGTCGAAAAATTGCTCTGCCATTTAAAACAGGCAACTTCAAACTCACTTGAAAAGAATGTGTCCCTTTTTGATAAAATGCTTTTGTCAGACTGCATGTTTATATAAAAACAGTTCAGTTTTCCCATTGGGACTGATAAAGTGTGAAGATAAATATACTTTATTTGGCAAAAGGTGCCTTTTGTTTACAAACAGTATTTTGTATCCCAGCAGATGTGTAAACATCTGCATGCTGCACAGTAAACATGACATGTGTCAGATGTTCAGGACATGAGCGGTCTGCTTCCTCTGGCTCGTTGTGGCTTCGTAGCACAAACCTGGGGTCCAAAGTTTTCAGCATGTGGATGAACCTCCGGCTTCTCCACTGTTATATACGGGCAGCATGTCTTTAGCGATATGCAACATGACTGCATCTGTATCAGCTGTCCACCTGGACCCTTTCTTCTCATACGGGACGCAATGATTAAATGATTCCACAAATGTTGGCTGATTTCTGGCGGGTGTTTGTGGGCTGCTGTGGTCTTGTTCAACTCTTAGTGAACAACAAGTGTCCCACTGTGATACACGCGTCTGTCTGAGCTGAAATACATGTGTTGGTCCGCTGCCTTTAGTTGCAACAGCCTATGAACAAACTTTACTTTACAAAATCATGGCAACACTATGCCTTTTTAGGAACAAATTCTTGGCTTGCTGCCATGTTGTTGTATTTGTCTCTCTGTGGAAAGCAAATGCGGCGGGAGGGCGGAGCCTACTATGAACTACGGGAGCCCATGGGTGGCGGCGGCGGAGCAAGTTAAAGAGAAATTAGATTTTCATTTTTCAAAATCATCCCAAACTCGAATTAATTGATTTTACAAATTTATCACCCAGCCCTATATGAGGGTGAAACTGAGTTTCTGAGTTATCTTTTCTGAAGTCATATTCTCTGACATGTGACTCACCTGTCCATATCTCCACCCCCTCTCAGGTACAACAATGACATCAGCTCAATGCCCTTCCTCATAGAAATTCTCACTGTGCTGCCAGAGGAAGTTCACAGTCGATCTCTACGAATTGGAGCCAATCGGAGGACAGAAATCATCGAGGATCTGGCTTACTACTCTAGCACTGTTGTCACACTGCTGGTCAGGAACATTTCCTGCCTGTTTTAATCTCGGTCAGCTTTATAATATATATGTTATTCTTCAGTTTGATGGCATCATCTGTTCATATTTTGATTTTAGACAACGTGTGTGGAGAAGACAGGGAACGATGAGAAGATGTTTATCAAGGTGTTTCGCTGTTTGGGTAGCTGGTTCAACCTGGGAGTCCTGGACAGTAACTTCATGGCCAGTAACCAGCTGCTCATGGTCCTCTTCCAAGTCCTGGTGAGATTATTGTCCGTCTGCTTTACAGAGATGTTTGCCTCCTGTTAACTAACAGGACAGGAAGTGTAAATCTCCACAGAATATTTAACACATGCTGATGTTGCCTGATGTTCTCCGTCATGTTCTTCTATCTCCCCAGCAGAGGGATGAAACCTCCACCAACCTCCACGAGGCTGCATCAGACTGCGTCTGCTCAGCTCTCTACGCTATAGAAAATGTGGACACAAACATGGCGTTAGCCCTGCAGCTCTTCCAGGGAGTCCTAACGCTGGAGACGGCCTATCACATGGCTGTGGCCCGAGAAGACCTGGACAAGTGAGGGAAAACAAGGAGCTGGTTCTGATTGTATTGTTTAATGTTTGCAGACACATTTATGTTTGACTTACATCCACAGGGTGCTGAACTACTGCAGGATCTTCACAGAACTCTGCGAGACATTTTTAGAGACAACAGTCAGGAGTCCAGGGCAGGGTATGGGAGACCTGAGGACACTCGAGCTGCTGCTGATCTGTGCAGGACACCCTCAGTATGAGGTACCAAAACAAATACAACACCAGCAGTAACAAAATAACCATGACACACACAGCCCCAACATAACCAACACAACCACAACACAAAAACAACACATTATAATTCTGGTCTTTGTTCTGAACCAGGTCGTGGAGATTTCTTTCAACTTCTGGTACCGTCTTGGAGAACATCTGTATAAAATCAATGATGCCGCTCTTCACAACATCTTTAGACCGTACATTCAGAGACTCCTGCACTGTTTGGCCCGACACTGTCAACTCGATCCAGACCACGTAAGTCATCGGTCCGCAAAGAACCAACTCTACCTGATATAATCCTCAACTTGAACTATTTTAATCAGTCAGATGTCAGGTACAGCGATCTGCCTGTTACAATTAAAGTTGCATGTTTGTCTTATTTATTAGAAGTTAAACTGACTCCTGTAAGTGGTCGATGTAACTGTGAGGATGATACTTCATGAATCGAGACCTGCAGCTTGTTTTGTTTTCACTCAACAGGAGGGGATCCCTGAGGAC